>NC_089739.1:685000-985000 GCF_035083965.1 Branchiostoma lanceolatum | reverse complement strand
GGATGAGCCCATGCGCTTCTACCGTGCTCTTTATTTTGCTTGTTATGACCGTTCCTACATGAATGTTGTTGTTTTGACTGGTTTTCACTTCCATAGTACAATTTCAGACGGGGCTTCTTTTTGGCTTTTGAATTCGTGAATAACATGGTAAACTTTGACTGGCAATTAAAACAAACAAAAGTTCTGTAATAAAACAATGATAAAGCAACTGCATGGATGCTAAGTTACGAACCAACTAGCATTCACACGTGCTGTAACAATGCCATGATATGCTCGAGTTTTCAAAAACACACAGCATACAAAGTCCTTCAAAGTCCATCGGACGAAAACGCCATTGACTCTGTCAGTACTTTGTCCCTGAAAAACAATAGATGGCCTTTAAACCAACTAAAGATATTGGATTATCCATAAGCTGCGAGCATACCAAGTTTGTACTTCGCTCAGTTGAAACACAGACAACTGAACACAGTGATCGTTTGGTAGGGTTTACACACACATTCTAAGTACATTCGGGGTGTGCTCCGGGTGTACTTGGAAACGCGTATAAACCCAGGCATAAGTGAGCAGCTAACCATTCGGCGATGTCTCTCCGCATTGCACAATTTTGACGTTATTTTCCACAAATACATATGCCTGGACAAGGACCTTACCTTAGACCTTATCTCCTCGTACAACATGAGAAAAGAGATCATGTTACATTTTCAGCTTTGTGTTTTCATCTTCCAAATAGACATCCACTTCTCTATGACAGTAGAATCCGTTGATAAACGATTCCAAGCTACAAAGGACTACTACTTGAAAACTTCAGGAAATTGGCGGTAGGTTATACCAGGGTCTGTAGCTGCTTTATTCTTTACGGGCCAATTAAATTTCATTGTACAACACCTTTACGACAGAAACATCGAGAGCATTCTTGATGATGATTTTGGGCGGAACAGTCTTGGAAGTGCCACACAGAATTCAACTGTCTTGTGACGCAAAAGCTTGTGACGTAAATCCTTGCCAACAGTCTGTTCTGTCTTACGACAAGAATATCACATGACGTGGAGAGACATGTCAGTTATCTCTGATACCCTCACCCAGACTCTTGGCATAGGTTGACTTTAAAATTGACGAATTTGATTCAGCAGCTTGTCATAGATCCTTGTCAAAGGTTTGGTATGTTAAGGCCTCACCCAAAACAATTTGAGAAAATTATCATACGACGACAATACCTTAATGGCTTCGTCTTCTATTGAACCATATAAAACCTGCCTACATATCATTCAGAGTTATAATATAAAAGCAGGTATATTCAGATTTTCGCTCAGCCACTGACGAAAGACACAAGTTGCTCTTTGAAACGTCTGTTTCCAAATTCTGACTACTTGTTTGAGTAACTGTCACACTGCGTACGACGAATATGACGTCACCTTTACAACCTGCGTGTCCCGTCGGGCGTTCTCATCACTGACATAATCCTTGATCATCAGACGTAAGAAATCGATGATCACATGCCGAAAATATTTCCCAGCCATTGTGACATCGCCGGGCGCTGCCCTATGCGGCCCGACAGGGCCTTCACTAACCTCCGCGCGAACTACAGGGGATCCCGGCCCTTTGTATCACCCTTTACCGCGGTCTCTGCGACCATAATAGCCTCTTTAATAAGTAATGATGTACATATAAAAGATCACATTTCGATAACCCGATTGAGAATTGTAAATGCGACGCTCCTAAGATAAGATCCCTGGATTTTACTAAGTCCGTTCCCGACAGAAGGGTGTCTAAATATACCCAGGACGGTAGGCAGGGCCAGCGAAGGTCGGGTGGACCTTTGTCCGCTGTCAGGGACAACCGGTAACAACAATACAACAGCCAGGCACGGGCCCTGTGGTAGCGGTACTTTACGCACGGGCTCAAGCCGCGCCTGTTATTCTCCGGTTCGGATGGAGTTGAAAACTGATCTCGGTAATACATCATCCTCCCCCTCCAGGAGATAGCGACGGCTTCCTTCTGTCTGGCATCCGGCTGCTTTCTCTGACGTTGCCGCCGGCACAACTCCGCATTACGTGCAATTTGCGGAGACCTTCCCCTGTGAGAAGGCGAGGATTCACGTTCAAGTTCAGCCCTCGGGGATCTGAGAAACTTTTCCTGACGACGAGCGTGGGTTATAAGTAAGACAACTTGTGTGAAAGACTAGGAGACTAGAACATCTGTTTTAAGGCGTGCCGTGCGTATTGGTTGTAGAGTAAACCGTTGGAAACATGCTGGGGAGGTCTGTACTGTTGGCGGCGGTGGTGTTGAGTGTTTGCGGGGACGTGCTGGAGTTGTACGCGGCGGCGGCACCGCGGTGGTCCAGAGGAGACGGACGGAGGATGGAGCGATGGACCGCCGCGCTCGTTGGGCGGAAACCCGCTCGGTACGACCGGCTACAGACGGGGGAAGATGTGGGAGAGAGAGGAGAGCTGCCCATCGGGAGAGCGAGAAGAGGTGCGTTATCGTCATCTTTTTACTTGCAGGATATGTTTCTCGTGTGCGTGAGTCCGTCTCTTTGTCTCTCTCGTTCTTAACGTCTGACTCCCTCCCTCCCCACCTCTCTCTCTCTCTCTCTCTCTCTCTCCCTCTCTCTCTCTCTCTCTCTCTCTCTCCCTCTCTCTCTCTCTCTCTCTTTCTCTCATTCTCTCTCTCTCTCTGCGCTCTAAATGCACGATGAAACGTAATGCGTTATCTAACATTGCAGGACATGCCTCTTGTGCGAGTTTTTCTTTGTTGTTCTTTCTATCCGTCTGTATTTGTGTTACTGTTTGTCTGTCTGTCTGTCTGTCTGTCTGTCTGTCTGTCTGTCTGTAGTTTGTTTCACATCTGCCTACTTTTCTCTGGACTAAATGGACTGGGATACCGATGGTGTTCGGACTATTTTTGTGCCCTTGGTGTTTACCTGCGGTCAAAAGCGTGAAGACGCCCTTATGCCTTAGACCTGACTTTGTTCTATGTTTGTCAATATGTTTTCTTCGGTTGCCGGTCACAACGGCCTATATTTAGCACATTGGGACATGAACGTGCAATTAATGTCTTTTATCATCCCCAATGCAAGTAGTGACATTTCAAAGGTTGTGCCATGTTTTCTAACTGCACACACTGAGTCACATAGTGTCCGGTGTCCGCCGGTATTTGAAGCCAGGGCGTTACCAAAAGTGCCGGCGTTACACCTTCACTCCACTAGGACGGCGACCTCACGGCGATAGCGCTGCGACGTAAAATTTAACAGCGCGCTCAACGAATTTTACATATTAGGGCCCTGTCACACTTGTGCGTACATTTGAGCGCGCATGGGTTCCGCAGTAACATTTTTTGGTTTAAGCAAACTTTGCGGGGAGGAAGTTATTTTCTACTATGATCAACCGTTCAGCAGTCTAGTTATCAAACCAAAGAAATTACTTCTTCGGCTGCAAACTTAGCCTAAACCAAAAACATGTTAATACGCAACTCATGCGGACTTGTATATACGCACTAGCGTGACAGGGGTTTAAGAAGAAAAATTTACGCTAAGTGTTTTCTTATCTTTTTAGTTCTACTTGCACAGTTTGCATGATATTCGAATTATGAATTCAAGGTTACACAAATCTAAGTCAGGTTGCAGCGAGAGGGCAGCACGATCGCCGTCTAGTGGAATGGTGGCCTTAGATACGATACGTTGTACGGTTTCCAACCTGTGTGCTTACTCCGCTATACTGTACTCACTCGGAACCGTATCAATCATGATGACTTGTCGAAGCATCCTAATTTAGAACGCGGTATAAATAGACTCCTCAAATACAGGAGGGACGAGCGGCCTTACGGTATGGCTGGGGGTAAACATACCAGGTGGACAGGTGATCGGGCATAGAAGACTTGTGCGTGAAAGTATGTGACGCGGAGAAAGCTGAAAGACTTTGAAAGTCCGGTATTTGTGAACGTGTATGCTTTAAGTCGAGCTCACGACACAGAAGTGAAAGCCGGTCTTACTATTGTAGCTTTGATGTATCCTGTTCAGTTGAAGGAATGTTAAGCGATCCCGTCAAATGACTCAAACACGATTAGGACTAGAGGCCTAAGGAAAAAAAAACTGGGGGTTAAGCACCTTGCTTAGGTAGCTGGATGTATCCTGTTTAGTTGAAGAATGTTGAACGATGCCGTTAAACGACCTGTGGACAACCTGCTGATGTAATCCTTTTTCTAGATTGAGGGGATGTGGGTTCGAATTCCGGCAAATACGTCATGTATATGGCAGCATATGAGGTCATCTACAGGCAATTACGTACACAATCGCCCACATGTTTGGAAATATCCATATACGGAGCCCATACATATGTAACCACTATAGTAGGTGTACATCCCTATTACACTAGCACTCTGGTAGGGATACGCCCTTGTGTATGCTAACTAAACAATACCAGTAACCACATACTGCACTACATTGGTGCGTTACGCTTTGTGATAATTTATCAGTTATCATGCTAAGAAAATATAAAGGCGTGAGGAGCGGATTTTAGCAATAAAACTGTTGTATCTGCATTCTTAAGAGCGTGTAACTGTCGTTCCATACGGATGAACTACAGAGAATGCAGGTCCAAGAGACCAAGGCATTCGAGAAGTTTATCGCCGTTAAAAATCAAGATATACTTTTATGGTATGTGCCTCGTTAACTGTATCAGATTTCAAAAAAAAGACCACGCCGTATACAGCGTGGCAAACTGTTTGTCTTCTGAACCTTCAAACATCCATATTTGGTGGTAATTATGTGATTTTTACGTCAATCGCGGTGGGAGTTGCCACAATGTGGCGATGTTAGTTACATCCCGAAGGGTTGTCGTGAGTGCGCCGCTACATGGTTGCCTGGATGTCGAACCTTCTGTCAACACCGCGCATACAAACGTGTACAAATAAAGGACTACAAGAACTTTATAAAGCAAACTCAACCCCAGCACATTAGAAATGGCATTCCATAGTGGATGCATGCGTTTACTCATACTGTACCCGCCCTCGCAAAAGCATAGCTAGAAAACTACGTGTGTAGAATTCTTCCAAACGTTCTAAACAATACTAAAGTGGAAACATGCGTTTGCTTATACTGTACTCACCCTCGCAAAAAGCATAGGTAGAAAATTACGAGTGTAGAATTCTTCCAAACGTTCTTAACAATACTAAAGTGAATACATGCGTTTGCTTATACTGTACTCACCCTCGCAAAAAGCATAGGTAGAAAATTACGAGTGTAGAATTATGACAAACTTCAAAACGTTCAAGAGAGAATGATTATTTGCCTAAAGGCGAAACGGCTACACTAATCAACTTCTTCTGGAAAAACTGCGATCACAAGATAAAACTTAACGAACTTCTTGAGCTTGCTTTTCTGCCCCTTAATCCTCGGCCAGCCCCGAAGGAATTTCTGCTGCTCGGAAATCACTCTTATCTTCTGGTGAAACTTGAGAACACACGCCGTGCCGGGTCACGTGGGCGTGCGCAGAAAACGCCCTTAAACAAACCGTTCATGACGTCATGGTAAACCTTGACGTGTTTCAACCAATGGTCTGCAACCGTGGCCGCAACACAAGTAGCCGTGATGGTAGCTTAACATGGATTCTAAAACGATCCAACATATGCAATTATATAGAGAAGACATTTATATCTAAAAACGCTAAACCATACTTTTGTATTTCTCTATGGTAATCCTGGGCCATACCTACAAAAACCCGCTGGCATTTTTCTTATACACTGGACCCTAATACTACAAAACATGTTACACTGTCAGTTTTGTATTGCTTTCGAGTCATGTTCTGGAGGTGATATTTTTCAGTATTTTTTTTTCTTTACTTATTTATTTATAGCCACCTGGTAGGACAACTGTACTGTTATAGATAGCAGTTAACATCAGATCATTTACATGACAGAACATCATTTCCTCGTGAAATATTCATGCCAACGGGACCGATATGATCTGTATGACAGCGAGTCACACATTACTGTACGGGCAGATCTCAGCACGATAAGAAGTAAAGCATTACACTGATCATGATGATTATAGATTTATGACATGTCGGTCTTAGAAATTAGAAAAACGGCAAAGCTTTGTTCAACACTACGTTGATAAAAAAATCAAACAATGTTAATCGGATCCCGGATAGATTACAGTATGATAAGAAATAAAACGTCTTAACCTTAGCTGTCTTAAAATTATGAATTTCTCAAGAAGAACAGCCTTGTGTAATAGTATATTACGCCAAATAAAGTTCGCAACACGTCTCCTGAGAGTTGGATGCTTCAGATATCTTACACTATCGATCATCGGGGACATCGTTACACAATGTTTTCGATATTCATCACTGACTTTTGACACAATTACAGCAACGTCCAGATCTCGATCCCACCAAAGGTGACGTATGAAGAAACTGACCTGTCAGCTAAAGGTCACACCTTTAGATGTTGGATAACTCTTTATACATCACAGTATGGGGCTATAATCACATCTATGACATAACATATAAGTAAGTAACATGTCCACAGAAAGGATTATCGAAGCTTCGAAAGGCCTTGCCCTTAATAAAACATTAAAATCACGTAGGACGAAAACTCTGGGTGACCTTTTGTTAGGTCTTCGTCACTTATAATGGACACTAATGTGATTTCTGACGCAAGATTACAGAATTTTTTATATAATTATAATCCATCATAACGATAAGATCGAATGACATAGCAGATACGCCAAAAATAGTTGCTCAAGCAACTGGATAAGATTTTGAAACTGTCAGACGTTTCAGATAGCATCCGCTATCTTTCGTCAGTGACTAAAGAAGGATCTGGTAGAACTGTGTTTTATAGCAAAACTCTGAATAAATGCAGATACACAAACCTGTAGTTGAAAGAAGGAGCATATATGGATAACCAAGATAACTTCAGAACTCTTTCCCTTTTCCCCCAAACGACCTACGCTAACTCTGACACTACTGTGCAGAAGAATAATACGTACACAAGGTATTCCATACAAAGCTATAGATCGAGGAATACTCTATTGAAGCTGAGTGTGTCCTGCTACCCACTGCGGCAGTTTTGCAGAATTGGGTCCACAAAAGATAATTGGTCTACAGTGTGCGATTGAAAAGTCCGGTAGAATTCCAAATAGTTCATTTTTGCCGGCGGTGGACCTAGCTTCTTAAATTACTCACAATGGTCAGATTAGTCCAAACATATCACTATAGTTAGAAGATAAATGTTTTATCCATTCATGCTACGCTTTTGCGGCAAGAAGACAATCTGAACAGCTTAGATAGAATTTGGAATCCTTGTATCTAACTGCACATTCTGTGTAATTGCGTAGTCCTGGGCAATACAAGAGTCCGCTCTTTGAGGAAATGCAATCTTGATTTCTTTGCGAGCCTGTTTCATACGATCACCGTGCGGGATGCTCTCAATCCCAGACTTGGATCGTCGCATGGTGACACCCACGTAACATGTTCCTGGGCTGTTGAATGGCCTTACATATATAACAACTGCCCATAACAGCCTGACATGATGAAGAAATGACAAGGTAACTGACCCTGAGGTCAAAGAAGGGAATCTAAACCTGCTAAGCGGCACAGGGAACCTTTTTATAGCCCTCGTTTTAAAATACTGAAAAATACCAACATAAAACCACATTTACACATCCCGTAAAATACGTACCAAAAACGAGAGCTAGATTCTGAACTCTGGACTATTCAAAACTAATCACCTCACTCAAAAGGTACCCTTACAACGTTTTCCGTCAAAGGATTTCAACACTGAAAAAATTACCAACAAAAAACTGTCATTACACGTCCCGTAAAGAGTAGTACCTTTATCAAAACAAGAAAGAGACCTAGACTTGCGTAGGGAACATTATTACCAAAAAGAATCAGTTACCCTCAAAGGATTTCAACACTTAAAAAATACCAGCATAAATTCACTTTTACACATTCCATTAATATAACTACCAAAAAAGTAGAGCTAGACACGCGTTAGGAGCAATTTTCATCTAAAAAAATCAGCTAAAGAAAGGAGTCTAAACCTTCTAAACTGCACAGACAACATTTATGGCACTCGTGGCTTAATGCCCAAACTACCACCGTAAAACCACCATTACACATCCCGTAAAGTCTGACAAAAGATTAGAAACTTGTTCAAAGACGAAAAGAGCTGGAATGTCGTTAGAAACAGTTATCATAGGAGAACATCGGTTTTCCTCGCTACCGAAGAAGCCCAAACCCCGGAAGCCAGGCTTAAAGGCCTTCCATTCTTATCTGCAGGGATTCAAGAAGTATCTAAAAACTCACATCCTCACTCAAAACGGATCCTTACAACGTTTTCCCTCATAGGATTTCAACACTGAAAAAATACCAATTTAAAACCACCATTATCATCCCGTAAATATACGTACCTTTATGAAAGAGAGAGCTATATTCGCGGAAAGAGCAAATATCACCCAAAACATCAGTTTACCTCTTGAGTAAAGAAGCCAGAACTCCAGAAGCCAGGATTGGATTCATACTCGTTTTTATCTTCAGGTATTCAAGACGTATCTAAAAACTCACATCTTGACTCAAAAGGATCCTTAAAACGTTCTCCCTTAAAGGCATCTGTAGGACAACATTAAACTTCACAAACCCAACCATAGGTTTCCCTGACGGGCATATCAGTGCCTGAAGCATGTTTCAGTCTCCAACCGCAAATTCACCCGAAGCATCATCAAACACAAATGTACATGCCTTTAAGTACCAGAGTTATAAACCAAGGATTGATGTGTTCAAAAATTCGTATTTCCCGAGAACCATAGTAGAATGGAACTCGTTGTCATCAGATGCTGTAGGAACACCTTCACTAAATAGCTTCAAAGAAAGATTGCAGTCATATGTGCAAAAGTTAGGTGTGACAGGCCGTTCAGTGTAATATAACCAGCTGCTGCCGCGCCGCGTGCCTGCGAAGCTGGTGTGTTACGCCGAAGGGCGGTTATACCGGCTATACAGATACAGATACAGATACATCAGACGATTAGAAGTCCGACTGTACGCTTGCTGTTCGACTGGGGACTCGTTAGCGTTAGGGTGCGCTGTAAAGTTGTAGTAACTGGAACGCAAATCCACCCTGAGTGCGTCTGCACACAGCTTACCTCTCCTAGTGGCCAATTAGGGGTGGTAGTGAGGCTATCAAACCGTCCAGACTTCTTGTAGTGCCATGTAAGATGATCCTACAATAAAGGGAAACAAACCCTCTAGAGTCTCACAGTAGGCATTATTGGTATGCTGAGTGCTGTAATTTAACACCCTGTGAATTTTGATCATTTTGGATGAATTAGAAACAATTTTGGGGACTTAGATGTACAAAAATATGCCAGATAATTGCCGTTCACGTCCAATTAGATAGCTTATTTAACTATTCAGAACGAAATACCATACACATCTGAGCTATGTATTCAGCACATTGTGGGCACTTTAGAGACCATTAGTAAATCCCACAAAAGTGTATCTACGCATTACAGAATAGAGGGTTTTCAAAACCATATGAAATAATCACCATTATATCATTACTTGCCTCGGGGTTCGAAGGATACATGGGTGACCGGTCAATGTCTCATTCATCCAGCATAAAAGTTTTGCTAAGCGCAGATAAGGATGAATCTTAGAAACCTTCTTAAAGCACTTAAGTGGTCTAAAAGCTTATTGTGTTTTTTTAATATGATTGTGATATGATCCATACGTACAACCAACTCAAACCTTCAGTTTTCAAGTCTTCAAGAGCTTCACGCTAACCTTCTCTAGGACATGGACAGCGATTCATCATTAACATGGCTGGTTCAGACGGGTGAAGAATAAAGATACAGAAGAAAAAGCTCTGTATGAAAGCCCAGAATAACAAAGCTCACAGGCCTCAAAAGGGGTGATCAGAGACCTCCGCATAGGCTGTGTGCGCATCTTTTGAGGCCTGTGAACACCTACTTTGAGGCCTGTGAGCTTTGTCGTTTGTGTCTTTCGTAGCCTTGATATTTGACTGCCAAGTTACCCTATTTTCGGTTTAAGCGTCAACAAGACTGCTCTATCCTCTGGAGCTGGAGCGAGTATGGAACTGAATTTCAAATGACCATGTGTTGAAAAAAGTTCCATTTAACGTTGGGGAATGTCTTTGTGAAGATAACAGAAGCTACAAAGTGATGCAGCCATATTCAATAATGACAAACCATTAGGCAATACTAGTGGGAAATAACCTGAACATGGAACCACAACAGCTCGGGGCTTAAGTATCCCCATAATTTTTTTAATCTCAAGGCCATACGGATTAGATTTCATTTCTGGGCACCCCGAAGGCGAAGCTAATGCGAGCGTGAGAATAAACGGTAAAAGTTTGGACTAAAAAAAAGTTGCCTTTATTATGAAATATACGTGGAAAGGAAGGTTGAACAACTGACTTAACACACAGAGTGTAGTGCACCAAAAAATAAAGTCTTTATTTTTTGTTCTTTCAGATCTCCTTTTTAAAGTTAGGAACTGTTTTTGGCATTCTACGACATTATTATCCGTTTTGTGATATTTTTGTGCAATTTCTGATATAGAATGGCATTTTCAGCTTCTTTGTATTATTTTCTGTATGATAAAAACCGAAAATTGCTGCTTGCGTGGCTGTTATTCATATAATGAAGTTAGTTTGGCCTAACGTCCAATCCACATAACAACAGATTATCGCTCACTTCTTATCTGAAGCTAGTCGTGTGTATCCGCACGTAGCTTATCGCTACTAAGGTGCAAAAATAGCAAACACTCACAGTTCTTATCTTCCTGTTATGATACCGGAGTGCATGTTTATCCCTGCATCGACTCATGTCTGATTGTTTTGCTGACTTGTTGTTACTGTATATTGTATGTCAACCATAGTGACAACTGTAAACGTGACCTGTGTGTTTGAGAGTTTGATCTCAAGAATTCTGCTGAATGAACAAAATTGCTGTCTCTTTTCTGTGCTAATTCGTTGGTTGATTAGCCGTTATTAGCCGTTAGTAGCGTGCCTAGCGTGCCTAGGTTTGTCTTTCACACTGTGTGGTGCATATTAGGCTGCTGAAAGGCATGGTTGATTGATACGTTCCTGTACGTGTTTGTGTGAGTTAATCATGAGTTAAGAATGTCTGCACGGGGTAGTACTTATCAAAAAATTGTTCTGATGAAATAATCTTTAGATATCTATCCGCTGATCTTCGTTTCAATCTTCATATTGACGTGAGCCTTTAAGTCAGCATCGTAGTCCGAACGTAGTACATTATATCAACAAGTTCTGGAGCTACAAAAATTTGCAGACATGAGCGGTTCATAAAAAAACTGAAGATTGCAGAAACTGTCTTAGCTCAAGGGATGACAAATTTGATTTCATTGACTAATATATATATTTCTTATTTGTTGTTTCTCTACAGCCATGCGTGAGTCCGAGACGGGCAGGGTCCGGACGCCCCGGCAGGTGCAGGTCTCCACCGACCTGTCATTAGTCAGTTATGGATGGCACACCGAGTTGATAATGATATATATTTCTGTTTGTTGTTTCTCTACAGACATGCGAGAGTCAGGGACGGGCAGGGTGCGGACGCCCCGGCAGGTGCAGGTCTCCACCGACCTGTCCATGATACTCCTGCGGGAGATGCTGAAGGAGGCGCGGCAGAAACTGGAGGAGGAGAAGTCCCGCAGCCACAACCAGAACCTCTTCAACATGATCGGATGAACGGGAAATAACCCTGGCACAGGAGAACACGACGGAAGGTTTCGGGACTTAATGGTAAAAAATGTGTTTTGTTTTGGACATTTAGAGTCAAAATAAGGTGAAGTATCGCCCACAACCAGAGCCTCTTCAACAAGATCGGATGAACGGGATATAACCCAGGCACAGGAGAACACGACGGAAGGTTTCGGGACTTTATTCTGTATATGTGGATTATCTAGGGTCAAAATTATTTGAAGTCATTAACCAGAATCTCTTCAACATGATCGGATGAACGGAAAATAACCCCAACACTGGAGAAATATCGACGAAAGGTTTAGGAACTTTCATGGACTGAAAGGTTTCGGACTTTATTCTGTATATTTGGATTATCTAGGGTCAGAATTAGTTGAAGTCATCAACCACAATCTCGTCATCATGATAGGATGAACGAAAAATAACCCCAGCACAGGAGAAACAGCGACGAAAGGTCTATGACTTTACTAGAAGTAAATGGGTTTTATCTTGGATGTTTGAATCCTTTATGGTCAGAATTACTTGGAATCTAGCCCGCAACCAGAGCCTTTTCCGCTTGGTACGATGAGGTGATACAGCCAGGGGGGCAGCCGAAGGGCGATCTAGATTTTTTTCAGCTATAGGGGTGGTCCGACTAATGGGGTAGAAATAGACTTGTCATACAGGAGCAATGTGTTTTATTTTGCACATCTGCAACATGTACGATTAAAACTTGTAATAAACTTTCGGCCATGCCCACAGCCGCTTCTGTGGTTTGGAAAGGGAAGCCGTTAGGCACACTTAATGACTTTGTGACGGTGAAGCTATTTATATTTTACCTCATACCCTCAGGTTTTATCAAATATATCAGGAAAGTTAGACAGCTTCTGAGTTTAAGAAACGTCATTTCGAAGGTTTGACAAGTATCTAAATTGATATGGATTCCTTTTATAACTATACTATGTCTGGTAATGTGTTTTTTTATGAATACTTTTTATTGAGTGGTGGCTTTAAAATAGCAAAGCTACTTATTTCCTCGTATACTTTAAGATTACATCAAGGACATATCTTAAAACTGCTTATCATATGAGTCACTTGTGAATTAGATTATTAGATTAACAGAGATACGTTTTATTTTGTATATCAGCGACATTTGAGGTTTGAAACATGCCCCCTTCAAATTGTAGCCGAAGTTTATGTTTGCATAAAGGACTATCGGACATAAGACGGTAAAACCTGGATATATATTTCGACGGGGAAAAGGACCTATCAGATTCAAGTTATGTGCTCTTTTTTGTATTCTTTCGACAGTTACGGTTTAAACTTACAACCGAAGAAAAGCAGAAACACAACATGGCGGGTAGGAAGTAAGAAGATATCATATTGTGTCGACGAAAGACATGTGTTTAACGCATATGTTCTGTTAAAGGGTATATTTATTTCTCAGACTGACGAGTTCGAACATTTTCGACGAAAGTATTTATTGTGGTGGCCTTACCAGTAGGAGCATTACTGTTTTGTAATGAGGATATTCTTACTTTTCAAGCATGTCAATAAGGAAATGATTAAGTTTTTGTCAAAACTGACGATTGTCTAACTGAAAAACATATGTATCAAATCAGTAGTGACTTTAGTTGTATTATCAATTGAATAAAGTTGAATGCAGAAAGACAACACAGGCTGTCAGTACTATTTCACGTAGTCATGCATGATTCATACGTCACCTTTATCATATCATACTGAGCACTTTATCAAATATAAAGGTTATTTTTGTAGAACTTGGAATTGAACAAAATTGTAATAATATCCGAATCGATGTAAGGGGGCAGCTTGAAACGGATATATGGGACGGGTGAAGCTGAGTCATCGTTAGGTAATTGAGCGATAACAAGAGTTCCACGACCTCATACCTTCGCCAAATGATTTTAACCTAAATATGACTGACGTATTAGGAGTGTTTCTCATCAATTATAAATCATACCGGTTGATCGTCTTCACCCAAATAACATAAGGTGTCCAAAGTATGAGCTTAACAAAGAATGTTATGCTAACATTTATCAGTTATGCAAATGAGATCCTTATTAGCATAATTGATTCAATGGTGTTCACATTCACACAACTTCCAAATGTCACAAGTATGAAATTGCCGTCCATCATTTACTAGTATGGAATTATAGTAGTTTCTCATAAATTATGCAAATTAGGCCCACATTTGCATATTTTCTATCTATCAACACTCCTATCTTCATCGGTCACAAATATCACATATTTGAATAGTCATATCATGGAACACAGTGGGTTTTTAAAATTGCCTCATTAATTATCCAAATAAGAATCTGATTTGCATAATTATCATCCAATCATACAAAGCATCACGTAAGCTATCTACATACCAAAAATCATGACCATCCATCAAGCCCATCTTGAGTTATAGCATTTCCTCATTAATTATGCAAATGAGGTCTTCATTTGCATAGTTGATATCTATATATATTACATCCACCATTCATCAAATACTTCTTCAAACACGTCGCAGCCAGAACACATACTGAGTATACAATATAACACATTTCTACACTTTTCTCGTTAATTATGCAGAGTACTTCGCCCAAAATCTAATCATCTTGAGATTTCCCACATACACACCAACACACCAAATACGACAACAATCCATCCAGGCATTCTCGACTTATCATGTTCACTAACAGACACACAGACAAGCATAAAAAAATAAGCTTCTTGATGAAGGTAATAAGTAGACCTACCATCACGAGTACCACAGAATTCTGGAGGGAAATGTGTGTTGTAACTAAGAAACAGACTTTATATTTATGTATAGATTAATTCCACATGACAGCAGGGCAGGAGCCAGGCCTTCTGGAAGATGACCCCAGGGTCACCAGCCTGTCAGCCTGAGCTCCCTCAGCTGCCTGGTACAGAGACCGATGATGCAATATAACACATTTTTACACTTTTCTCGTTAATTATGCAAAGTACTTCGCCCAAAATCTAATCATCTTGAGATTTCCCACATACACATCAACACACCAAATACGACAACAATCCATCCAGGCGTTCTCGACTTATTCTGTTCACTAACAGACACACAGACAAGCGTCAAAACATAGACTTCTTGGCGAAGTCAAAAATCAATGTTGAATAGATCAATCAAATAGTGTCCTTTGGTATCGCCACTGTTAGCTGTGAATGTCCCAAGTACAATTCAGTGTTTTGATTATAGGAACCATCGTCTAGTTTTGATTAATCTTGTTGTAGTGTAATACATGCAGTTACAAGGATTATCGCCAGGCGGCACGATTAGTATGGGCTCAAATAACAACCAAATATGCAAAATGATGCGTCGGACAATGTTAAGGTGTGACGCATTCTGTCTTGGTAAACATCTCTACATTCAGTGAGGAGAAGGAAACGACTGCTCTTTTAAACTAAGAGGCTAGACAGTACCACAGCGGCCGGCTTAAACGAATGCGACTGCTGTAAACCATAGCAGTAAATGTAAGAACGCCATCTGGCGAAAACACATATACACCAAAACGAGGGGTTTCAATACTCTCTTTACTCTACTTAAGTCACTTGTTCACTTCTTTACGGATATACGAAAGGATTCCTCTTCTATCATGTGACTATGTCTTCTTAGATTTCATTGTAAAGTACAGTGGACTCTATCGCACTGCAGTTCATATTCAAAACTTTTATTTAGACTGTCAGACCGGTTTCACCGTGTCGGCTTTATAATTGAGGCTCCATTGGTACATGTAGATTTAATGACATGAGGAACACGAGATTCAACCCACACAGCCCGCGGCCGGTTTCTTCCTTTCCAGCCTTTTTCTGGCTTTTTACCTCAAGTTACCTTTATCTTAAAACGGCGTGGGCTATTTCAACAGAACCAAATCCAATGTCTTGCCAACACACTCATATTCACAATAGAAACAGAGCCAGAAGAATGGTGGGATTTTCAGCATCACATCCCAAGCCCAAATCAGCACCTCCTGCGGCTAAACGCGCCGACAATATATGTTTATTGCAAATTCATGCCCGTAGGCTAATCGCATGTAGACAACAATGTCGAAGTACAAATGTAAAGTAAAAAATTAAGGCATACATGTGATACAAGATCATGCTATATTGCTAGTGTACAATGAGTTTCTGTATCTATGGTTCTGGGTTTGATTTCTCATTTGAAAGCAGTGGGAAATAAAAAGTCTCACACTTTCAATGAAGTTTGGAAGATTTCAAAAACCATATTAGTTTCTGTGTATTTCTTAATCTAGAAAAGCTTTTAGAGATTTCGGATACTTTCGTGAATAATCTGTTTCTTTCGGCTTCAAATTTGGGACATTCGCATATAAAATTTACTTCATTTTCCACTGCTTTCGTTGCATACTGTTGACACGTTCTGTCCTGGACAGAAAGCTTTTTGTATCTCCCTTTCTCTGTTTCTAAAGGGTGCGCGCTAATTCTCATCTTACAATGGCCATGGCTTCTTTGTCATAAAGTTATGAAAATATCTCGGTGAGATTTTGGAAGGATTTCGGATTTCTGCCAAAAACTGGTGAATTAAGGATTGCGGGACTTGTAGGGCATTAGTATTTAACTCTACACAGTTTTTTTAATAATATCCCCAGTCATAATATCCCTGCGGAAAGCAGCTTGGTTGTGTGAAGGTAAACTCCAAATTCCTATCATCAGCCAACCTCATGAAACTATTCATAGATATCTGATTATAACGAGGAGGGACATTTCGCTTATTCTCTCTATATAATACTGAGGAAGCTTGTTTGTATGAAAGCATACAAGCCTGATGAAACTATCCGATTAATACGAGAGGGGGGAATTTCTCTTGTTCCATGTTTTTTTTCTAACCACTCGATAAACCTATCTAGTGTCCACTGAACAGTGAAACACGGCCCCCTCGTCAGCATGCCCCTACGTCAGCATTTTCGAAATGTGTGGTGGGTTCTTTAACGTGCGCGGGGTGTGGCTCTCCCCAAACACGGGACCTCTATTTGACGTCCTATCCGAGGGACGTCTCTTACGTATAGGCTAGATACTCATTTTCACCTGAGTGAAGTGAGGAAACTCGTATTAAGTGTCTTTCCCAAGGACAAAAGATCCGTGAAATGTATTTGAACACGGGACCTGTGGATTTTGGGCCAAACACGTTACACTGCACGAAATGGCATTTGATCCCGGCGGATACGTACAGGGATTTTTCTGTATTTTTGGTGGATACTGACGGATACTGACGGATCCAACGTAACTAACGAATCCTACTAAATCCGCACGGGCTTTGGAATATTTCCGGGGGAATCCCTGTACGTATTCGCCGGGATCCGACGCCATTTCGTGCAGTGTTAGGGCCCTGTCACACGTGTGCGTATATTCAAGTGCGCATAAGTTCCGCAGTAACATTTTTTAGGTTAGTTTGGTTAGTAAAGTTTGCGGGAAGAAGTTGTTTTCTGCGTTGACCCACCGTTGTGCAGCCTAGTTATCGAACCAAAGAAATGACTTCTTGGGCTGCAAACTTAATTTAGACCTAAAACATGTAAATGCGCAACTCATGCGGGCTTGTATATACGCACAAGTGTGAGAGGGGCTTTACGCCACGCGACCCCCTCTTTTCCTAGCCACAAAAGGCACTTAACACGACTTTCCTCACTTCACTCAGGTGTAAATGAGTACCTAGCTCATCTAGGGTTAGGAACGTCCCTCGGATAGGACGTTAAATGGAGGTCCCGTGTTTGGGGAGAGCCACACCCTGCGCACATTAAAGAACCCATGCACCACACCTTTCGAAAAAGAGTAGGGGCATGCCCAGGTGTGCGATGGTCCAAACCTTACGGTTCGGTCTGGGATGACATCTTGAAAAGGTGATAGTTCACCTGTTATGTTAATCCTTCCACAAATGTGGTAAATCGAAATAAATAAATAAATGAATAAAATAAACCTCTCCAATACTCACTGAACAGTGAAACTTGCCAGTAATCCCCCAGCTGCGGAGAGACTCACGCCGCCCGGCCCCTGTTGGCCCTCCTCGTTAGCATGTCCTTCTCGAGAACGAGCGCTTCAATTAGACGGAACCCGAGCCCTTCCTGTTCACGCACTTCAGCGCGCAATCTACGTCAGAGCACGGAAACAGGCCCTCAGGTTTAATGTGGCGCGAAGTTATATGGTCTGTTGCTGCACCTGGACACGGCTTATACATCAACAAAAATGTGAATAATCCTTGGACCAATTTGGAGCTTCAAAATTGCACAGTTCCACAGCCTCCACTAGGACTTCCTCCGGGGGATGACTGGCAGAAATTGGCAAAATGGAGAATAATCCTCGGACCAGTTCAAACACTCAAGGTTGCAATGGCAAGTTAGCCTCCGCTAGGCCGTCCTATGGGGATAAGGGTCGTAGCATTCGGCAAAAAAAAAGGAATAAATTGCCAGTAGAGTCGATCCACGGGAAGGTTTGATCTCTAAACAAATCTAACGGTTGCAAAGACCGTATCCAACTGGCAAAAACTCCTTTTGCCAACTGGATACGGTCTTTGCAACCGTTAGATCTGTTTGAAGATTAGGGAAGGTTAACACTTGGCAAACCCTTTGCTGGTTAAACTCCCCTGGTAACTTATTCTCCATGTATTCATCGTAGTTAGCCTAGCAGGAAAGCGGCGTAAGACAAGACTTATACGCTTGGCCCTCTCGCACCGGGGTGCAACACCACCCAACCCCCCCCCCCCCCACCCCCACCATCACCCCCACCCCACACCGTCTTCTCGATAGTTGGTTATCCAACGTACTGGGCTCGGCTAATGCTAGGGTCACAATTCCAAACCGAGGCCCGGCCGGGATGTTTGCGGGAACGTAAAATAAAAATTCATATCAAGAAGTATACACAGATCATGCTTATGAATAACTAGTTTTACGTTTATGTATTTTGTTGTCTTCTATGTCGTACTTTTCGTTCCGGCAAACTGCCCGGCCGGGCCCCGGATTGGAAATGTGACCCTAGCATTACACAGACACGCAGTGTTATGCACTGTAGAAAGTATGTCAAAGTTGAAGACCTCCGCGCAAAGACACAACAAGTTTGGATACGTCTAGACAATTACTGGTTTACAAGTTGTTAATCTTTTTTAAGTAGCATGATACCGGACTAATAAGCTCTCATCGATAAGTGTGAAGATTCTGAACCAACTACACTTATCAACAATAATGGGAGTAATAAACTATTTCACAGCTTAAACTGCCCATACAAAGTATGCATTATTGAGAATGTGTCAAAATTTGAAGGTCCCAAAGACATAAGAAGTTTGGACATGTATTAAGCATGTCCTAATAAAGACTTGCTCACAAGTTGAGGGCCTTCACATTTTAACTCTTACATGCGCAGTTTAAATCGTGAATCTACTAGGATGAATTCAAAAACTTACAAGTGGCGAAAGACCGGTCTGATTCGTTTGGAGGTACGGACGGACCCCTCTTTAATGATATTGATAACTGCAGTGGGTTCTTTAACGTGATGGAGGCATTGTTTGACAGCAATTGATTTTGTTTAATTCACTGTCTAAAAATTGTATAAGTTATTCTTTGTATTTGGTTTGATCTTAGTTAATGTAAACGGACTCCAGGGAGAATTGTGTAAAATTTGTGAGACTTGAAAACTGATGGAGAAATTAATAAAACAGACAAACAAACAAACAAACAAACAAAAAACAACGTTTACCGAAGGAGGCCATCTATATACACGGTACGGGTAGATTGTGACATACAAGACTGTGACCCTTTCTAGTAGCATGCGATATTCAACAGCCGGGGTTTAAGATAAGATCTTTATGTCGAGAGCTGGGTTGGGTACCCCTTGACCAAGCACATTACATACGCGCATACAACATGTGATAGTCTGCATACAAACGCTCCATTGTGTTCGAAATGTATTTGGGGCTACGAGTACCAGACTACCAGGAAGGATATTGATACCACATAGAAGACAAAGCTCAAAATACGGATGTTTGAAAACACAAAGAACAAACATGTTGTTTGGCCAAGCTTCAGTAGACAAAATAAAAACGAGTGAAACTGAAACAAAATCGTTGAGAAGAATGACATTTCAAAATAATTATGTTAGATAAGGCGTTCTTGTTACCAATGAACTGAATCAAAACACTTATGAAACGGCAACAACGTTTTAATGAATCGCGAGCTAGAGCATGGAGATTTGGATATTAAGTCCTGTGTAAAGTCGACGTGCTCCACGCATATTGCTAGAACGTTTCAAAACCGTCCTACACACTTCCCTACGCTCTAACAGATATGCTGTTTTCTGACGTGTTTTGCAACTAAATTCTCAAGATATTAAGATCACACAATGAAAGCTAACAGCTTGTTTCCTAACTGAGGGCCAAATTTGTGTCTATGATGTTCTGTTTAGGACATTATGACTTATATGCATGTATTAATAATTTAGGAATTCAGTTATTTGGAGCACGTATGGCATCTTCATTTAATTTGTAAACGGTTCAATTAAAGGAAAAAAGTACAATATGTCAGTTCAAGGATTTATCCTTTGAGTATGCAGTCTTTCTTGATATGACAGTTGGAATCAGCTAGATTTCTATACCTTGTATTAAATATTAGTTACGATTCATTGGATTTTTCAGCTTTGACATGATATATGTCTATTTCCAAATCTCTGATTTAATTAACAAATGGTTGATATGTAACGTAGTACGTGGTATATAGATACTCCACAGTGCATAGGACCAAAACCTAGTTAATACTCGTAAAGAAAAGAAAGTGTTTTTGTACGTTTCTTCGACCTAGATGTTCTTGCTTGATTCAGAGAACAATGATTGATATTTGTGACTAAAATAGGATGACATTACTTTGGGGACACTCGACATGAATGAATTCATTACTATTAATTATTCACACAAAGAAAGCTTCACTTATTCCAAACAAGAAAGTTAACATTTATCAAATGTACGTCACTGAACATAAATGAATTTTAATCTGTTGCTGACTTCGATATATCTATTCTAGGCCAAAACCTACTAATTAGTTACACAAAGAACGTTTTACTAATTCCAAACGAGGAAGTTAATATTGATAAAAAATACGTCACTGAGCCTAAATGATCAATATGATGCTGATTTCTATATATCTATTCTAGGCCAAACTTAATGCGTCATCAGACACGTGCGTTAACAATTGATGAGAAAAACAAATTTGAGATTACAGTGTCAAAACTTAAGGCTATTAAAAGCTGTTGAATCAGACTATTAAAAAGTCAGATCCAAACAAGTTGTGAGGTCAGACACTGAACTGACAACTACAAACACAGACAATCTTAGATGCTATTTGTCCTTAATCTGATCCACACTGAGACCTAATTGTAGATGATTCATTACCTTCGCCGTGAAATAAATGTTGCCCTATATGGTTTTCGGTCAGTTGGGGAACAGCGTAGCTCCGGATTGTCTTGATATTTAGTTTGTGGAAAGGTCTTGTGTCGCGTCGTGTGGCGTAAGTGGTAAAGTGCGCGGCTGTCAAACAATGGGACCCGGGATTGATCCCGGGTTGTGCCCAGAGACATGTCCGAACTTGCGCTCCGACGTTGTGCCTTCGGAAAGGCACTTTACACATACTTCCCCCGTCGGTTGGAGGGACAAGTCTCCAACGGCAGTTGTCTCTAACTGGCGGACGAGAGCAGCGCCAGACGGGCGCCAGCGTTATCAAGGCGGACCTAAAGAGTAAGAGCCGTCCGGCAGCTCGCTGCAAGCATCCCAACCAGAACCAGCACGTCTCCTCGAATTGGTGCCGCTGGGGAAGGCGGATGCCCAAAGTGTGTGGGTCTCAGATTCGCAACCTGTCATCCACCCTAACCAAATCCACGCGAAGGCTACCGTGTCAACCCTCCTCACTCAGGTGTAGAAACTGACACGGTCATCATACTCGACTATTTGTATCTGTACTCCTGTTAGTCCTGTATGATCTGAATAAAGTGGGAAGGTCTTGATAAGACATCCATATGGTTAGATTCCCTTCCCAATAGTAACTGTTAACGTACTGCAGCAGAACTTCCTGTGTTGCTTTCTTTCTTACTTGCTTTATTCGTTTGGATGAGGTGCCAGTCGCATGAGGTGATTCAGTAGTAATTCATCTACATGATCTGCGTATTACTAAGTCAAGTTTTATTTCGGCAAAAATTGACAAAAATTGTCTGATTAGCCCCAATGGCAATTTTACAACGTTTTTCAACTACTGGCTCTAGTGAATTTGAATCGTCTTCATCTTAATTATTGGTTTTTTTCTGCAGTTCTGAATACCTAAATTCACAAGTCCTGATTTGCATGTTCTAGCCAGTATTCCAATGCAAGATGCCTAATGATATCCTTAGAATCAACAAGACAGCGAGCCCATAATAAATGTATGCCCCTAAGGCGCTAAGATCGCCTGTTGATAAAAAAACTGCTGTTTCAAGCGAAAGACACCAGTCCAATGTTTGTATATACCAGTAATGATAAGTTTAATGCAAATTCATGCCCGAAGGCTAAATGCAAATAACATACATAAAAGAACGGTGTACAAAATAGGTATAAAAGCTGCTTATCTAAATTATACAAACGTAATTATCTATAAGTAGTGAAGGGTTTGACTTCTCTTTTGTAGACAATAGAAGACGTAATGTCCCACCTTTTCTATAATTTGTGGGATTTTGGTAATTAAAAGAAGAATAGTCTTTTCTTTGTCTGTAAGCTTAGAGAATTTCGGATAGATTGTAGTGGTCTGAATAGACAACTCACCATAAAAAGAATATCCACTCAGTTCAATGACACAAAAGTTGTTGACCTCCTTGAACAAAAGTTTATGCAGTTTACAGATAACCGTGTGGGAGTTTCAGTCCGCGTGTGCGTCACTTCCGCCCTCTTTCTGAATCCCGATCACCTCGTTCTCTTCAACCCACTCACGACTGTTGTTCGTAAACCGACGTTTTATATTACACATCAGCATTTATGGCCATCGCCGCATCTAATTACACACACAGATATAAGCCTGTCGTTTTCCCACACTGCGCAGACGAAGCTCGACTGAACGAAGCTTGACTAAACGACATCGATTTCTTGAGAGTTGAACCTAAAGCTGATACAAGAGAACGCCCGTCTAGACAACATGTCCACGAAGCTTGTTCTGGTCATCCTCTGCCTGAGCCTCCTCTCGATGGTGCTGGGCAGTAGCGGGTCCTCCCTCCGGGGTGCCGGCGGGCTGCAGGCCGAGTGCGAGGGCTGCGGAGAGGGAGAGCGGCTGGCCACTTTTCTCTTAGCGCCGTCAGAGCGAGCCTACAGCACGGAAGGAACGAGGGGAAGGAGCGGACTACTCAACATGCTACTCAAGGAAGGGATCGTTGGTGAGTAAACAGTTTTTTTTGTGAAATATCTTCATATTGGTTCGGCTATTCAGCACACACAGCTAAAGCTACCTAACTAGCCTGTCGCTATTACAAAGGGCTAGCCCTGCTGACAAAGAGTTCTAAGTACATGCACATAACAATTATTGAACATAAATGTTTCAAAATAATGCCTATAGTTAAACATCTGTAGGAACTGTTGATAGAAAAAGGGCCAATAGTTTGCAACAGGCCTTCCGTATAGATTTCTGCTCAATTTGTAACACTGTAAATAGAGCAAAGGGCAAGGGTTTTTAACTAACCTTGCATAGAGATCGTGATCTTGAACGAGAAAGCGGTAACCAATCGTTAGGCAACATCGATAGCAAAAATATCCCAAGAGAATGCCAAAGCCCCGGTTTGAGTAACGGCGCGGTCACATCCATCCTAGGCCGTCTCACGATTTTGATGTCGTAGAATTTTCAAGCAGGCTGAACCTGTGACAGAACCAAATGTTGAAGTGGTAGCGTGCGTAGTCCAGTGGTTAGCGACCTTGCCTCTGGGACTAGAAGCCCCGGGTCCGATCTCGGCTGTGTCGCTCACCCGACATGCAAGCTACCGTTAAACATCGCAGTCCTTAGGATGGGACGTTAAGCCGTGGTCCACTGTTCATTGTGCTTGTCGAAAAGAGCTAGGGGAATTTCCCCGGTACAATGAACCTGTAAGTACTGTACAAGGCGTCTGTCTTCTCTGTTACGACCAGTGGAAGAGTAGCTCATCTGTTCATTGAGTTCATTTGAGGTAAACTGGTTCGAGATCCCTTTCCCTTTCCTTTCCTTTTCCGCACAAAATCCTGTACGACATACGGTATGGATGACCGTCTCACTCAGTTTGCGATCGAATGTGGATGGACCCTCACACAACCTGCTCATAGCGGTAGATTGACATTTCGGTTTTGACCACAGTTTGATGAAGTCTTACACACACATATAACCACAATGGTAGTAGAAATACGTCATGGATGAAGTATACTATATCTATGCTAGATATGTGAACACAATGGGAGGTATCAATGCCTTTCTACGAGTAGATAGGCGTGGAACAATTCCAACTTGTTGAAGAAATGCTACAAGATTTGCCAGACAGACAAAAAATACCACATCTCAAAATTCCAGAACCTTGTATTCAGCGATAAACACTTCAACACGGCCCTGTAACCACGTATTATAACACATGATGGAGAAAGGCGTATATCCATGACCTCGAAGCCATGCCCAAGTCATCATCTGTTGCACTTCACCTAATGACCAGCTGGGTTTCCCTGTTATTAAGCCTGAACACGGCTGTTCGATCCACTCATCATCGGACCTTAACCTTACAGAGCAGGCCTGTAGAGTACCTGTACATGCATCCTATCGTGCATCAGCATCGTTGTTGAACGCCGGTACCCTTTGATTTTGGTCGAAGTCCTTGTTTCGTAATTGCTGAACACACGAAACCAGCTATCAACGAAGACTACTGACCACTGTGGAATATGTTTAACAAATCATGAAGTGCATGCTGCTATCGTGACTTCGCTAGATTTTGCGTAATTTACTAGAACTAGTATGCAGTTAGATGGAAAACCAAACCATCTATTGTACAAATACAATATTTGCGACGTTATTTATTGGCGATGTTCTGTTTTCCCCCAAGAAAACTGCTAACGTGAAATGCACGATAACCTATACGTTATACAATTGAGTGTATATACACTACTTTTCAATGTGACTACTGATTCATAAACTTATTCAAATATGGGGACTCTAAATCGCATCAACCTTCTGAAAAAGTGCAGAGTGGCCTTTTCTTCAAAGACAACATTTGTAAATGTCAATTAAGACATCAACCGCGATGTTTCTAAACCCCGAATGACTTATTGGGCTCACTGGTAATTCCCAAATCTCACTTGGCGGCGTGAGAAGTAGAACAAAATGTGAATGGAAACTTCAAAGCTTACTTCAATGGACGGTCTAAACAGCCATAAAGTTCGCCCACTCACGGCAAGCGACAGGAGACATCTGTTGTTACTGTTAGAATATCATTTTTTACTGGACGAAACGATGGCCAGCATGCGGTGGGCACCACTATTACCCTGATCTACCATCGCCCACTATGCCTATTATCTCCCCGTTATGAAACATTGAAGTCCAATTACAGACTAGTTGGCGATTTAACGATAAGTAAATGATCCACTATGGACGTGAGAGCACGTAGGGCCCTTCCTGTCTATTCACCACACTGAATACATTCATACGTCACTTCTTGTTTGAAGTCGTGTGGTGTTTCAAAGCGTCAAACATGGCATTATGTAAACAACCACTTCAGAAAGTAAATCGCTTGGAGATCAAAAACTCTCCGCACAAAGTTGTAAAACCTGCATGAACCGCCGTGGTTTACCTGCCATTCACGCACGTCTTCATACGTGAGCGTCTAAACTTGTTTCTTGATCAGCGAAAGCCAAAACTATCCTGCTGACCTATTCTACCCACGTCTATTCCCTGTAAGTTTATAAGCCCCTTGAATCCGCATCCTTACTATAACTAATGGTTACTTAAGCTTATATTTTGTAGACATGCCTTAATCTATACATGACCCGCCTTGTCTTGTGGGTGAAGGTCTAACCACTTTAAAGTATCAAGATGGTTTTATTTATTTCGTTTCTTTCATAAGCCAAAACTATCAAGCCAAAGTTTATAAGCCCCTGAATCCACATCCTTGTCACAACTAATGGTTATCAATCTTGTAGATAAGGCTTAATCTATACATGACCCAATTTCAGCAACTTGTCTTGTGGGTGAAGGCCTAACCAGTTAAAGTATTAAGCTAGTTTTCTTTCTGTTTTTCTTTCATAAGCCAAAACTATCCTGTTGACCTATTCTACCCACGTCTATTTCCTGTAAGTTTATAGGCCCATAAGTCCGCATCCTTACTATAACTAATGGTTACTTAAGCTTATTTTGTAGACATGGCTTAATCTATGTATGATCCTACTTGTCTTGTGGGTGAAGGTCTAACCACTTCAACGTATCAAGATGGTTTTATCTATTTCGTTTCTTTCATAAGCCAAAACTATCCTGTTGACCTGGCCTACCCACGTCTGTTTTTTTTAAGTTTGTAAGCCCCTGAATCCGCATCCTTGCCATAACTAATGGTTGCTAATCCAGTAGATAAGACTTACTCTATACATGACCCAATTTCAACAACTTGTATTGAGGGTGAAGGTCTAACCAGTTAAAAGTATCAAGATAGTTTTCTTCTTTTCTTTTCCTTCTTTCATAAGCCAAAACTATCCTGTTGACCTGGTCTACCCACGTCTGTTTCCTGTGAGTTTATAAGCCCCTAAATACGCATCCTTACTATAACTAATGGTTACTTATCTTGTCGACATGGCTTAATCTATATATGATCCGACTTGTCTAGTGGGGGAAGATCTAACCACTTAAAAGCATCAAGGTAGTAAGTTTCATTTCTTTCTTTTCTTTCATAAGTAAAACTATCCTGTTGACCTGGTCTACCCACGTCTATATCATGTAAGTTTATAAGCCCATTGATACACATTCTCACCGCCCCCAATGGTTACTTATCTTGCAGACAAGGCTTAATCTATACATGACCCAATTTCAACAACTTGTTTTGTTGGTGAAGGCCTAACCAGTTAAAAATATCAAGATAGTTTTCTTTCATTTTTTTCTTTCATACGCCAAAATTATCTCGTTGACCTAGTCTACCCATGTCTGTTTCCTGAGTTTATAAGCCCATAAGACCACATCCTTACTATAACTAATGGTAACTCGTCTTGTAGACATGGCTTAATCTATACATGATCCGACTTGTCTTGAGGGTGAAGGTCTAACCACTTTAAAGCTAGTATCAACTTAGATAGTTTTATCTATTTCGTTTCTTTCATAAGCCAAAACTATCCTGTTGACCTGGTTTACCCACGTCTATATCCTGTGAGTTTATAAGCACATTGATCCACATTCTCACCACCCATAATGGTTACTTATCTAGTAGATAAGGCTTAATCTATACATGACACGATTTCAACAACTTGTCTTGTTGGTGAAGGTCTAGCCACTTAAAAGTATCAAGATAGTTTTCTTTCTTCTTTTCTTTCATAAGCCAAAACTATCCTGCTGACCTGGTCTACCCACGTCTGTTTCCTGAGTTTATAAGCCCATAAGACCACATCCTTACTATAACTAATGGTTACTCGTCTTGTAGACATGGCTTACTCTATACATGATTCGACTTGTCTTGAGGGTGAAGGTCTAACCACTTAAAAGTATAAAGATAGTCTTATTTCATTCTTTTCTTTCACTGCCCCTAATGGTTACTTATTTTGTAGACATGGCGTAATCAATACATGACCTGATTTCAACAACTTGTCTTGTAGCTGAAGGTCTAGCAGCTTAAAATATTAAGGTAGTTTTATTTCTCTTTTAGCTCTTAATTAAACGAATTATACCTTTGTATCTGGTGAAATGTAATCATCGAATGATATTAGTTAATATGTCGAATCAGCGATGAGGTATAGAAATGGGCCTTCACATGATTGTTTTGGAGTAAGTTTCGTTAAATCGTTGTCGGGGGACAAGCGATTTATATGACTGACAATAGAAATAAGCTCGCTGTTTGGCTTAGAGCACAATAATCATCGAGTGGCGTCAGTTACCAAGTAGTCGGAATCGTGGACATGGTATCGAGATATTTTCTCGGAAAAGGCACTTTTCTAACTCCACACTGGTGTAAAATGGGTATCTAGTCATCCAATACCATAGCCAAGATATCGTGGATCAAAAGCCCACTGCCCATACGGTCTCAAACAGACTACAGAGGATACATTCTAACTTAACATCATCTGTGCTTCATATTGTTGTAAAGAAAGATAGAAGAACCAATCGTATCATCTAAACTTACGCTACAATGTCAACACGACGTTTGTGATATGTTCATGCAAGGAAGTTGAAGACAGATTCAACCTCCTTGCTTCATGTTTAAAAGTTCTTTGCATCCTGTTGACAACATATAACAGAATCCAAAATAATAAGGGAAAATCCATTTTATTCCCTTTTTGACGTCTTGAATTCTGAATTCTCAAGACGACAACATGTTGAATATAAAGCGGTTATGGGTGAAATAACACAAATGACAGACATAAGAAAATTTGAAAAAAAGGCCTTAGTGTCTAAGATTTTTGATTCACCGAGATTTTCGATTAGATTTTCTATGCCGGCAAGAGGGGACTCCCCTCTTGAAGGCAGACACAACGGGAAATCTAGGCCGGCAAGAGGGGACTCCCCTCTTGAAGGAAGACACAACGGGAATCAAATTGTACTTTATGGGAAGCTCGTCTTCTCTACCTACATGTTGTGATAATGTCTACGGGAAGATCTTGTCATGACAGCGTATTATCAGCAACTATGGATACGTGAGTAGACTGTCATGTTTAAAGCATGCCTGGGGTGGAAGCAGTGAAGAGTAGGGATAAGCAGAGCCGTACTGTGGTAAGGTTAGCGAGTATCTCACTGGATCCGCGGCACGTTGGCGGCCTCGCTGTGTCCTAAATTGGATTTGTGCTACCCTCGAATTTATATCATGTGAAATGTAAAAATCAACCTAAATTGGTACGCCAAAAATAATTACTCAAGCAACTGGATAAAATTTTGAAACAGTCAGACGTTTCAGACAGCATCCACTGTCTTTCGTCAGTTACTTTCGTCTGACTGTTTCAAAATTTTATCCAGTTGCTTGAGTAATTATTTTTGGCGTATCTTACTATCTGGATGTCTAACTTTCACCAACCTAAATTGGATTTGTGTTTACCTCGACTTTATATCATATGAAATGTACAAGTATGACAAAAAGACAACAAAACACACCGCGCGCGTTGAAGGTTCTGCCATTTTGCTTGGTTGAAGCGAGGTGGTTGACAAAAGTATAAGTGATGCTTCAGTCTCATATCCAATCCGGGGCCCGGCCGGGCGAAAACGAGAAATAAAAAATGCATATCAAGAAAAAGCACAGTGTGCTGTTAGGAGTAATTCTTTTACGTTTTGTATCTTTTGTTGCTGTTATATCATATGTTTCGTTCCCACAAGCTGCGCGGTCGGGCCCCGGATTGTAAATGGGACCGAAGCATAAGAAGCTCGCTTTTGCGTACGTCTGTTGTAGAGTCCCTCTCGTCGTCATGAGCTGCTAATTGTAACAGTAACACCTGAGACTCAGAAAGACAAGGTCTTCCCGTACAGAACAGGTCACTGGGCAGGCTGCCAGGGTCTGTGCGCGAGTACATCCTGACTTCCTCCTTAGACAGGAGACAAGAGGGAAGACGACCTGTTAATTGGGCGGGAATGAAAGACGCCAGATGTGTCCGCGCGGGTCGTGTGGCAAAAACACGGCACCTTCCGGTATATTCTCACTGTACTGAACTGTGATAGTGGAACGTAACAAGTGCTTGGTTTAAGTTCAAACTCTAGTAATGAAAAAAATAAAACTCATTGGTCTTTATTCACTTAACGATTGTTTTACCCCAGGGACATTGTAACTTGGCAACGTTTACCGGGCGTGTGGCAAAAACACGGCACTTTCTGACATTTTCACTGTATTGCACTCTGATAGTAGACGTATACCAAGTACTTGGTTTTATTTCAAACTTAAATAAATCTCATCGGTTTTAATCACATAAGAATTGCTTTGCCCCAAGGACATTGTGAATCAACAACGTTTACGCCGATAAAAGTACCAGGACTAATACTCCCTACAGCATTAGTTATGAGGTGAGGTAGCGTGAAACTGAAACACTATCTATACCAGTACGTGTGCTACAAGCTCAGCCTATCTATGTAGATAAGATTGTCCTATCAAATATACTGGCTGTATGGATATGATATGATCTTTGCGTTTCCATGTTGATAAGGGAATAGTGCTCTCCTTTAAATAGATTATCTAAAGATAACATGTTGCTAAGGCAACTGCTCGCCGCAGATGACTGGGTTGGTGATAGACAGACAGACAGACTGACTGACTGACTGACTAACTGGCGGATTGCTTGAACGGTTTTCGTGTCGCCATGTCCCCGTGGGCGGCATATCACATCCCGCGTGCATGTCTGAGGGCACCTTTGAGACAGTGCTGCGAAAGCGTCTTGGTACTGATCAATCTAATGACAGAATGGTCGATCTAATGATTTATTGACATTTCCACAATGCTGCTGAGAGAACTACTTGCATCTGATTGATTTATCGATGTATTGATTGATTTGCAAATGTATTGATTGATTGAAATCTATCTTCCAGGTGCCCGTGCCCGGCGAAACCCGATGCCGCGCGTCTCCATGGACATTTCCACCATGCTGCTGGGGGAGCTTCTCGCCGGTGACGGAGCCCAGGCCACCACAGACCACAACTTCGAGCTGTTCCGACAAGCGGGGAAGTGAACAGGACAAACGACACAGACGACTGATAGCTTGATATGGACAAAAAAGAGACTTCATAACTTCCTAGCTTGTTTAGGCTAACAGAAAAAGGTCGCAAGAATAATTTGAATCAAAAGATTAGAAGATTTGATGATTTCCTAGCCTGTTTTGACTGTAAGGAAAATTTCCCCAATTAGTGTCTAATTGGAATCTTAGCTAACATGTTGATTTCAAGTCTATTGAGTCTACAGACAGTATATTTCTAGTTATGATATCAGCAATCTAAGAATCGTACAATTTCTTTAAAGATCTTTAGGTCAAGCGCCAACCAGCAGAGATAATCAAGTACACTTAAAAACATAAATTCTAACTTCACAAATCACTGACACTTTATGTTATGTTCAAATGTCAACCTTTAATGTTTAATCACAAAACAAAATGCTAATGAAAGCTGTATTTTCACGAAATAAAGATGTTGGATTTTGCTTCTAATTCAAAGCTCTACTTGAGTTTTCTTGAGTTGTGATGTCTATGAATGAAAGCGTAGACTACTAAATAATTTGGGGTCCATACGTTTAGCTTATACTAGAGAGCGTGTTATTTTGCGTTTTAATCATTGGAACAGCTGTAAGTTTATCAATCTACATATAGAGTAGAGTTGAAGTCGAAAAGTAAACGTGTTTCTTAAGGGGCGTCTTTAAGGTGTTAAGGCGATGATTAACGTCTTTAAGGAGTGCAGTCCCCGGTCTTCCAGCTCTGCGCGAAGGTGTCGGCCAGAAGGACCTTAGAGCCGCTCGGGGTGGTGAAGTCGTCCTAAGAAGGGAGCAGGCATCAGAGTTTAGCTTCATGTTAGCTAGTCTTATTGAAATGATGTCGTTTATCGATAGCATCATGATCTAGTCAAGGCAATATGAAATACGAATCTAACGATATTTCATTGTAAGCATTAGCTCTAGATCCCCACGGATGATTTATCAATTAATCGATATATTAATGTATTTATTTATGTATATATTTATTGATTTGAATTCTATTTTTGGTAACCTTTGTGTCATTCAAATTCAACACAACACTAAATAACATGGATGATTTCTGAAGATGACAGCGACCAATTCGCTGGATCTGACAGTCGTTTCATGCTTCTAAGACACCGTGAACATCACTACCTCTTGTTATGGTGCTGAGACTCTATTAACACTGTAAGGCACTATAAACATGGTGTCGTTGCGCAATCATAAGACACCATAGACGCTGTTACCTCTTTGATTACAAGGCATCCAGATACGTTACCTTTAGCCAGGTGTGATATAATCACAAGGCACCATGAACACCATTATCTTTGGCTTATTGTTGTACGATTATATAACACCATGTGCACGGGTGCCCATTTGATTGCTAGACACCATAAACACAATAAGACACCACGAACTCGATAAAACACCATAAGATGTCGTTATATGCTGCCTCCGGGCTGCCGTTGTATGATTATAACACACCATAAACACAATAAGACACCATGAACACCACAAGACACCATGAACACCACAAGACACCATGAACACCACAAGACACCATGAACACCACAAGACACCATGAACACCATAAGACACCATGAACACCATAAGACACCATAACACTATAAACACCATGAACACCATAAGACACCATAACACTATAAACACCATCAACACCATAAGACACCATAACACTATAAACACCATCAACACCACAAGACACCATGAACACCATAAGACACCATGAACACCACAAGGCACCATGAACACCACAAGACACCATGAACACCACAAGACACCATGAACGCCACAAGACACCATGAACACCACAAGACACCATGAACACCACAAGACGCCATGAACACCATAAGACACCATGAACACCATAAGACACCATAACACTATAAACACCATGAACACCAAGACACCATGAACACAACAAGACACCATGAACACCATAAGACACCATAACACTATAAACACCATGAACACCATGACACATTACCTCCGGGCTGCCGTTGAAGTCGCCGCACAGCCCTGCAGTCCTGCCCTGGAGCATGCCGGGAGACTTCACGTACACACGGGTGTGGCTGTCCCACAGAACCTCCAGCCCATTGGCCAGCGTCACCTGTAACGACGGTTCATTAATTGGTTATTATATTCATAATGTTATCTATTCACATCACACAAACATGATAATAAAAAGATACAGGAAATCCAAATAGCGAGATCAGACTCCAGTTTCTTTTCTGTAATTCTACTTTCTACATAGCAAACAAATTTGTCATGCGCAGTATCATTTCACTTTGCCAACAGTCAGAACCTCCAGCGTCACCTGTAACAACGGTTAATCTCTTCGTCATTATAGTCATAATGAGTCATAATAATATGTTTTCACAATACACAAAAATGGCATTTCAGTTTGTCTTTGTCTAAATTGATATTTGATATTATCTAGTTTTATTGTGTCGCTGTAATAGAAGTTATTATTCTTGTCAATGTCTTGTATACCGTGCTTCTTATAAAAACATGGTATATAAAACATAAAATGGATATCAAAGACCCAAATATCACTTAAAAACAGTTAAAGGGAGTTTCAAAGTAAGAAAAACTAAGCTGTTCCCATCAAAAATCCATATGTAGAAGACCCATTTGGAGAAATAAAGCATTTCATGTGCTGCGGTTGTTTTAAACATTTTAAGAGTGTTGTACCTTATGGAAGTATGAGTTCTCTATCTTCTCCACGGTGATACCATTGTGGCTGACTGACCCCTGGACCGCCTGGCCGTCTAGGGAGATGGAGTCACGGGTAAGGAGGACCTCGCTTCCGCGGTACTGGACCTTCACGGCCCGGGTACACGCCTCATGTTCCCAGCCGGGAATCTCACATCTACAGGAAACAATAGGCAGGGAGTTATTACAGGAACCAGGATGATTGTTAACTGATGGAGTCTCTGGTCAGGAGGACCACAATCCCGCGGTACTCCACCTTCACAGCACGGGTACAGGCCTCGTGTTCCCAGCCAGGAATCTCACATCTACAGGAAACAATAGGCAGGGAGTTATTACAGAAACCAGGATGATTGTTAACTGACGGAGTCTCTGGTCAGTAGGACCTCACTTCGCGGTACTGCAACGGCACAGCACGGTATAGGCCTCGTCACATCTACAGGAAAAAATAGGCAGGGAGTTTAGGCAGAGAGATATGCAGGCAAATTAGTTCGTGCTCCAAGCCATGAATCTCAGATCTGTAGGAAGTAGTAGGTCCCTAGTTAGAGTTAGTTAGTAAAGGGAACTGGTGGATTCCTGGTCATGTGGAGTTGAGAGAGGCGGAACTGTAACTTCACAGCCCACTTTGTGACACCAGCCAGCAATCTCACATGAACAGTAAACAGAGTAGGGGGTTAAGGTCCGTTAGAGTTAGTTAGTAAAGGGAGCGTGATGATTCCAAACTGGTGGATCCCTGGTCATGAGGAGTTGAGAGAGGCGGAACTGTAACTTCACAGCCCACTTTGTGACACCAGCCAGCAATCTCACATGTACAGGAAACAGAGTAGGGGGTTAAGGTCCGTTAGAGTTAGTTAGTAAAGGGAGCGTGATGATTCCAGACTGGTGGATTCCTGGTCATGTGGAGTTGAGAGAGGCGGAACTGTAACTTCACAGCCCGCTTTGTGCCACCAGCCAGCAATCTCATATGTACAGGAAATAGTGTAGGGGGTTAAGGTCCGTTAGAGTTAGTTAGTAAAGGGAGCGTGATGATTCCAGACTGGTGGATCCCTGGTCATGAGGAGTTGAGAGAGGCGGAACTGTAACTTCACAGCCCACTTGGTGACACCAGCCAGCAATCTCACATGTACAGGAAATAGTGTAGGGGGTTAAGGTCCGTTAGAGTTAGTTAGTAAAGGGAGCGTGATGATTCCAGACTGGTGGATCCCTGGTCATGTGGAGTTGAGAGACCCGGAACTATAACTTCACAGCCCACTTTGTGACACCAGCAAGCAATCTCACATGTACAGGAATCAGTGCAGGGGGTTAAGGTCCGTTAGCAAAGGGACCGTGATGATAATGATAATACCTTTATTGCACAACAATTGTACAAGGTGCGAGGTACAAAGTATGGTATTCACTGGTAACGTAACGTAACATGACCTATTTACGTGCAGAACCTATTTACGTCCGGTTTGGCTCATGTCCACATGTCGCGGTGTATTATGCCAAAGCCTGTTCTCATGAGCAATAAAGAACATCATAAGTATGATCCTTAGCCATCTCTTCAATTTTTGCACAGCAAAACATAATGGCCATGCGTTTACCACGTGAACGCCACGTACCGCGCATGTGGGGAAAATGTATAGATAAACATTGTTTTTTTCTTCCATCGCGTTAAGCAAGTGGCCGGACAGACATAGTGATTTTACTATCGTTTGTCTGCGGACTACAGTTTCTGTGCATTTTTTTCTGGTCTACGTTCTTCAAGCATAGCCCTAAAAGGGAAAAGATTCAGAAGTGGACGATAATGGGTTACCCTAGCAGAATTCTTCATTATGTACCTCAGTATAAATACATGCTCGCACGGCGTTAAACAGGCGGAGAAAAACTTACAGACCATGCCCATGGGTTTGGAATTTGGCTCTGTCCGCGCGGTTTTAAGATAAATACGTTTTGAATAAATCGGACGTTAATTGGTCATGTTACGTTACATAGATAACATTCTATTATGATAATCAGTCCATCTTATACAATATGGTGTAGTAGTATGGGATGACAATGGGATTTTACAATCATCGGAGGAGTTTCTAACGTCTAGACATTCTTTGATATACTTCCCAATGTATACCATGCATGGGTTGTAACATTTCATTATGTACTTAAATTTGCTATAAACTGGTGGATTCCTCGTTATATGTAAGTCTCTGCTAAGGACAATAAACGTTTGGCAAAATAGCAACCCTAGGATGATGCAGTCTTTGGTCACCGACGAATAAGTTCAAATCACAACAACGAATAAACTTTACATTCTGACGATGCATCGAGTCAATCAGCTTCATAATCCCCACCTAATATACCAATCCCGTTTCATTTCGCAATCTCATTCAACTGTGAATAGTAAAATGATTTAAACCCGAGGTAAGATGTAAATGTACATGTGAGGCTTGCTTCTGTGTTAATTCGCACTTTCTGAAGATGAATGCATATAAAACCTTCCCGTGTTTTCGGAAATTGCTGTCGCTTTGTTGTATATGTGAGAATGGCTCCTGTATTAACGCTCCCTTCTTGAAGATGAATTCATATGAAATCTCGCCATGGTTTCGGAAATTGCTATTGCTTTGTTTTAATCGGTATGTAACAGTAACCAAGAGCTTAGGTTCCAGCCCAGACCTGCTATTAGCAGTTAATGTGACTAACGTGACTGTGTGTGGTACATTAATTTTCCTTTAGCTTGAGGACACATGGCTCTGCGTCAAGAAGTGTTACCGACATTATCACTAGATCAGACACAAGAGCAGTTTGTCAGTTACATCCTGTCTTTAAATGTTTTTAAGATATAGATTTGGTGAGAAACAGATCCAGGACAGTTGATCTATCTAGTGACGTCAGATGAGGACGGAAGTCGCTGATAACGGCAACACAGCGTGGTTAATCTCCCGCGTAGAGCGCATATGTTAGAGATAAGCGTGTACATGTACCTACCAGACGAGAAGATATTTAAAATATTACTTGCTTCATATACATCATACTCTATTTTCAAGTCCCCTATAAAGTCAACTTGAAAGCCGGTCATAGCACTAACTGATAATGACAAGACTTTGACGCCTTGTATCTCATCTTCATGTGCTATCGTTTGAAAAACTTAAGACAGCAAGGGTAGAGGAACTTCACATGGTTGGGAAGAGAATGTGTTGCGACAAAAACAGTCTCACACGACTTCAATGGTGGGTAAAACAGTTCTGGAAGTCTACGCCGACCTTCAGCCTGACACTACTTGCTCTTGTTCTTTGCCTAAGTCCAATCAAGGGGATAAAAGGGACCTTATAGAATTGGTATACTAACACGTTCCAAAAAAAAGGGGAAAGATGCCTAAAACAAGTTCGTAGGGCAACAGACCGTGCATTGTTGGCAAAGATAACAAACTATTTTTGGCCAACATGCACACTCAATTGGTTAAAGTCACTTGAAATGTTGACACCAAATAAGTAGTAAATCTCACGCGTAGTATTCTTGATATAAGAACGTTAATCTTGAAAGTTAGAAACAATTTCCGTGCAGTTAGAATTTTGAACTTGAAGTGAGAAAGTTTTAGCTCTTCAAGAATAATATTCTAGAAGTAACCAATTCAATTCCTGCAAGAAACATAAGAAAACAAATCTCAATACAAGAAAAAATGCAAGAAGAAAAATTTGCTTGCCCCATCGACAAGAACGATTTCCTGGACACAGAATAAGATTAATTGTCTGTGTGGAAGAAAAACAAGAAAAAAATTCCTTTTCCATTTTTGGTAGTGTATGTCAGAGATAAGCGTATACATACGGGTCGAAAAGACATTTACAAGATTATTTGTCTCCCCTTCACCTACCTAGTACCATCATTCTCATCTTCATCGTTTGCTTCATATAACTCAAATTCTATTTTTAGATTCCCCGCAAAGCTGGCTTAAAAACCGGTCTTAGCACAAACTGGTAATGACTAGGTGGGCTTTAACGCTTCGTATTCAATTGCTATCGTTTGAAAACGTACAAAACATTTCGTCTTTAGATAGCATAAGTAATGTTTCCAAGATCATGTGCTGCCATACAGAGGGGAAGGCATTTAAAAGATTGTTTGCTTTACCTTCACCTTCATTGTCCCATTCTTATCTTCACCATTTGTTTCTCATAACTCGTATTCTATTTTCAAATTCAGCTCAAAGTCGCCTTAAAAACCGATCTCTGTACAAACTGATAAAGACTAAATGGGCTTTAATGCATCTTATCTCATAGTAATGCTATCATCTAAAACCGTTTGGGTTGTTCCTAAGATCTTGCTCTGCTATGCAAAGTCCGTGGCGTGATGGGTGGATATCTTCTGATGTTAGTCCTTTACCTACATAGTCCCATCATCAACTTCACCGTTTGCTTCATATAACTCATATTCTATTTTTAAATTACCCTGCAAATTCGGCTTAAAGCCGGCCTTAGTACAAACTGATAATAGCTACGTGGACGCAAACGCTTTGTAACTCATATTCATGGATACCATTTGAACGAACAAAGCACGTCGTTTTTAATTTTAGATAGCACGAGTAGAGGAACTTCAGATGGTTGCCAAGATGATGTCCTGCAACCACAGACATACATGACTTCCATGGTGGGTAAAAGGTTTATGGAGGTCTCCACCACCCCAAAAGCAAGCACTGCATTGAGACATCCACGAGTTAAACAATCGTAAGAAAACACACCAGGCATTGTCAGCAACCCTTGCCAAACTGTTGTCTAATGTAGCATTAATGCCGCACTACACGCACCTTAGCTGAGTACATTGGGCATTAATGATGGATTTATGCTGGTAGGACATTGAGGGAGTGGTACTTGGACAACCATAATAACCATGGCAGTGTGCACTAACCAAGCATTAGTGCTGCATATGTATTTCTGGCATTAATGCTACATCAGACGACAGTTTGGCAAGGGTAGCTATAGGAAGCCAAACTGCTCTTTGCCGACAAGTACCGTCAATGGGTTATGACGCATAATGTACACCAAAAGTCATCGGCATCCTCTCGCGTTCAAACAAAAGTGTGACGATGACCAAAACAAACTTGAAGGACAACAAACTGCTATAGGACATGTTCTCCGTCAACCTGTGGATCAAAGGTGACAGTACATCTTAGCGAACACCTTCAAATTAATGTCTGGAAATGTGTTAAAAGGAAACATACCTGGCGTTATCAGCGAGAACGGTGAACTGTTCTTCCAGTGGGTTCTTGTTCTTGGCCAGCGTGTACCAGCAGTCCCCACTGAAGCTGAAGAGTTTGCCGTCGAACGTGTGGTAGTGCGGGTCTCCCACGGCGGAGCACGTGCCCGGAGCCGAGGCGAGGAAGGACTCATCGTGGAGAGGCTGGTCAGGGTGCTGAGGGTTCACTACGGTCACTGTAGAATGGAAGAGACAGTTAGGAACGTGTGGTAGTGCGGGTCTCCTACGGCGGAGCACGTGCCCGGGGCCGCGGCGAGGAACGACTCATCATGGAGAGGCTGGTCGGGATGCTGAGGGTTCACTACCGTCACTGTAGAATGGAAGAGACAGTTAGGAACGTGTGGTAGTGCGGGTCTCCCACGGCGGAGCACGTGCCCAGGGCCGAGGCGAGGAACGACTCGTCGTGGAGAGGCTGGTCGGGATGCTGGGGGTTCACTACGGTCACTGTAGAATGGAAGAGACAGTTAGGAACGTGTGGTAGTGCGGGTCTCCCACGGTGGAGCACGTGCCCGGGGCCGCCGCCTGGAACGACTCTTCGTGGAGAGGCTGGTCAGGGTGCTGAGGGTTAACTACGGTCACTGGAGTGTGAAATAAACACATTAAAACTTGCTTGAACCTTTTGTTTTACTTTGTTAGTAGGTATTAACACAATGAAGTTTAAAACGACGGCCATTGGAGTAACTGGTTGAGACACATCAAGTCCATGTAAAAATGTCACTACAGAAAGGTTTGTTTTAATTGTTGTTTCTAATATAGATCTAACCTTGGAGCTTTTAGTGCAGAATGCAATGATGTAGAATGATCACAAGAACTGACAATATCATTCGTCTGTAAAGTCATTCAACTTGCTGAAGATGTTCACAAATCAATATTTCAAATATAATTCCATGGCCAGCTGCTCATTAAAAGCAGGCACACAATTTAAGCTTTAACGGTTTATTACAATGTTAAAGCGCATGGAATATCTTCCCATTTCACTAACAGAGGTGAAAAACATCCTTACTGATCTCCGGCTGCACGATGACCGTCACGTCGTCCGATCCCTGCTGCCCGGCCGTGTCGGTGACCGTCAGGACGAAGGTGTACTCTCCGGGGTGAAGGTTCGTCAGTTGAAGCTGGGGTCTGAGTGTACCCTGGGGAAAATCGGTATTAGAGTTGTTATATCTTAAGGCAGGTTGAACACTATAAATGCCCACTAAAGCAAGACTGTACACCGTCAGGACGAAGGTGTACTCCCCTGGGTGCAGGTTAGTCAGATGCAGCTGGGGGCTGGTTAGACCCTATAAAAGATCGGTATTAATGTTAATCATTGTCTTTAGGCAAAGACCGCATTGTTGTATGCACCATGGTTGCTTCTGAGTCAAAGTGCAATCTTGCAAGCGCCTGATCTATTTATCTATCTATTCCAGAGCTCGAGTCTTCGACGCATATGGATAGTCAGGACGAAGGTGTACTCCCCGGGGTGCAGGTTAGTCAGCTGCAACTGGGGTCTGGACGTGCCCTGGGGGAAATCGGTATTAGAGTTGGTATATCTTCATGTAGTTTGAACACTATAAATGCCGACTAAGGCAATACTGTACACCGTCAGGACAAAGGTGTAACGTTACTACCCTTCGTTATATATATAGCTAGTGAGGTTCTTAATCTTATCAGGCTAGAAACATGTCTTGAAACTAATTATTTCAGTCTGAAATTCCTAAAAAATGGTTAGAAATACCACTTATAAACTATACTTTCAGTCCAACAAAGCACCTGATTGACTATCATTACCTGCATGTCAATGGGATAGGCAGCTTGTTGTCGAGATACTCCGACTGGAATCTGGCGATGCCGTAATATAGTCAAACTCCACCCCTCCCCTTATGCAATACATATACACCTGATTAGCTGCGCTTACCACCATGTCAATGGGCAGCTTGTTGTCCGGATACTCCCACTGGTAGCTGACGATACCGTGGTCGTCCGTGCTGAGGGACCCGTCCAGCGTCAGGGAGGCCTGCGGCAGGTGCACGATCTCGTCCGTGCCGGCAAACGCCACGGGAGGGTGGTCCAGGGCTGCGGAAAACCAGAAACGCGTTTTGTTACTCTTGTTAAGATGTATGTCGGTATGTTTCGGCTCTAAGGGCAGGTGAACGATCTCGTCAGCGCCGGCAAACGCCACAGGAGGGTGATCCAGGGCTACGGACAATCAGAAGGGCACCCTGGTACTCTTTAATTTGATTTGATTTGATTTATTCGACTGTAAAAAGTACAGCCAGGGCTACCCAACTAGCCAAATGCCATTACAACGGGTTAGCCCTTTCAAAAGTATTCTTTCAAAATTACAAGTCAGTATGACTTGTCTTTCATTTTCAATACAAATACAAGTGTTTAGACTGTAAACAGAGAACGGCAGGACAACACCAGGCCCATGCCGGCAAACGCCACAGGGGGGGTGGTCTAAAGTTGGGGACGATCAGACAGGCATATTGTTACTCTTTTAAGAAAACCTGTTGGTGGGTTTAGACTATTAAGGCCAATAGACTACCAAATTTTAATATATTTAGATACTCTCACAATACGAAGAAAGGCAAATGAAGAAAATACTCTTCGTTATAACAAAAGATTCCGAAATCCATTATTATCTCCCAATTCATTGCAACAATAAGAACTGAAAAGGCACCCTAAAAAGCAAGCTTATAACAGGTGGACAGAGATCGGTTCAAACCGTTGAAGATGTTAGACTACAAGCTAAGCTCCGGTCAACTGGAGGCACGAAAACCCTACATAGAGATCAGAACATGCCTTCTCACAGTGAATCTACAAATGAAATTGTATTTCCCCCTTACGCGCAGTGGGTGTTGTGGTTCCCTTGGTGGTTGTGGGGGCAGGTGTGGTCGGTTTGCTCACCACGATAGTGACGTCATCAGTGTCCTGCTGTCCCGACGCGTCGGTCACGGTCAAGGTGAAGGTGTACTCTCCGGGAATCAGCCCGCTCACGGCCATGGTCGGGGAGGTCGTGTCCTGGAAAATGGTGTAGCGTACGATTTAGATAATGTTCGGGGAGGTCGTATCCTGGAAGTTACACAGGATATGCGTTTTAGATTTTCTCATTGGTAGTATCCTGGGAAGTGACGTAAGATACGGGTTGGATACTGTTATTTTGATTGGGACCTAAACTAGTACCATGTGCAGTTAGTTAAAATGTCCTAGTCTTCTACTAGTCCTACTGACAGAGAATATCTTTACCAAAAAGTCGAGTATTAATAAAGTCTACTAGTATCAACATATGACATGGCTAAGATACATGGCAAATTATAACTTTTCATTATCAGAAGTGAATCATGCTTCTTGTCGCATCCTCGGGTCAAAATGGAAAGAAGAGCAGAGTAAGTAGGACGCAGAGTGAATCGGATGTTTCCGAACTCTTTAGAATTATGGCAGATTGGTTCATTTGAAAATGACTCTATGTGTATATGCTAATACGCCGTGATTTCCATCCTTCCTAAGACTAAGAAGCAGGTACCAAGTCCTGGGCGGGACACTGCCGGCGCCAGCAGGAGACAATTTTGATGTCGTCATTAACACATGACACAGTTAAAAGACATTGATACCTATAGCTATTAGCTACCAGTTGTCCAGCAGCAGAATAACAATGCGTCATCAACTGCCTTACCCCCAGACTGAGAGGCAGGTTCTGGTCGGGGTACTGCCAGAGCCAGGAGATGATGCCGTGGTCGTCATGACTACCGGACCCGTCCAGCATCACGGCGGTCTGCGTGCTCTGCACGATTTGGTCCACGCCAGCGTCAGCGACAGGGGGGCTGTCTGGAGATACGGAAAAAATAACATGTTATACATTCCAACCTTTCAGCAACTTCCCATGAAATTATTCAAGAATAAACAGTTCGTGATTCAATCTTAACCTACAGAGGGCTGTCTAAAAATATAGAATTTGAATACCTAGAAAAAAGACAACTTTGTCAAAAATGGTGTAAAGCCATGTCAAGTATATGTCATGTTAAGGCATTTGCAAAATGTGTGTGGCAATCTTTTTAAATTTTTAGTTGCTATCACAAATTTTTACTTAGCCCCGATGTTTTCGTTTGATTATTCTTACACATTATTTGTGTGACATCAAATCCTACCATGCATTTTGTATCAACTGTATATTAAATCGTAACCTTGCATATTATAAATGGTACAGTTATTGACGTAAAACCGGCCTCATCTTGCCACAGCGCCACCAGGTATGCAGCTTATCTACCAAGTCGTACTGCTAGTAATTTGGACTAGGGTACAGATAATTCAACGTCGTTTTTTATCTACCTGGCCTGGATGTGGTGGTCGGTTTCGTGGTTGGTTTGGAGGTGGTTGACGTAAGCCAGCTGTTGATGACGTCAGCAGCATCTGTAGGAGAGTACAATGGCAGAGAACTATCAACTAGCTACGGGCAACCATGATCAATACATTAAAGGCGTATTTGTCATTCAACTATCCATCTATCTATCTCTGCACGCATGCAAACTTGCATCTGTCTTGTTAGACGCAACATATACAGACACAGGCACAGTCCTATGGAAAGAGCGGTATGACTGGAGCGGTATGATTAGATATATGAATATAAATGGTCCATAGCTCAAGATACTGCCAACATATTATGCACTGACGACGATCTACGTGAGGCCAACCAGACTGCCCGTCAGTGACTACAGCCGTGGAGCGGCAAGATATGATGATGATCTCAAAGGGGCAGCCAATACATATACCTTACTTCAACGTTCTTTTCGTTGCCTAACGCCGTAACCGATGCATATTTGGAACCGAACGGCATTCTGAAGTTTAAACATATCCTACGTACTCTGACACAGTGCCTCCGGCAGCACCTCCTTAAGAGATCCCAGTGCTGAGAAGTCGATGACAGTCGAGGCGTAGGCGGGGCTGCTGGCGACCTGCTGGAGCTCGGCCGGGCTGATGCCGCTACCCACCCCGATGGCGTGAACTGTGACCCCGCGGCTATGCAGAGTCTGCGCCGCTAGGGCCGCGTTGTCCTCGGACGCAGAGGCTGTGATGACGACTACAATCTGCGAAGAGGTCAAACAAAAATATCATACCTTTTAGTTGACTATGGATAAGACGGGAGCATTGGAAAAAGCACAGTGATGACAAATATTTACATGGGTATTCGAAATTATAAATTGATAACTACCAATGCGGCACGTCCTTGGAGAGACCGTGATAAAGCCATGAACATGAGACACCATGATAGAATACTACCTCAAAGTAACTCTGAAAGATTTAGGTCTTTGTGGTGAATACCTTGGGATGTTAAGTAATTTAAAATCACGATTTCAAGTGTAGAAATTAGTAGTCAAACAAGCAAAACCAATTATCTTAGGCACAGCCGGTCGTGCGCCTTGGGCTTCGCTGAGCGTGACATCCATGACGAAGCCTAGCATGGCGCCGGTAGCCGTGCCCAGCCCGATATGCCACAGGGTGTTAATGTAAGGGTTAGTACAGTAAACAAATAAGCAAAATAGCTCACCTTAGGCACACCTGGCCGTGCGCCGTGGGCCTCGCTAAGGACGCCGTCCGCGACGAAGCCGAGCGCGGTGCCGGTGGCCGTGCGTGCCCAGCCCGATGTGCCGCAGGGTGTTGATGATAGGTTAGGGTTAGTACAGTTAAATAGGCAGAAGACCTTACCTTAGGCACATCTGGGCGTGCGCCGTGGGCCTCGCTAAGGACGCCGTCCGCGACGAAGCCTAGCGCGGCGCCGGTGGCCGTGCCCAGCCCGATGTGCCGCAGGGTGTTGATGATAGGTTAGGGTTAGTACAGTTAAATAGGCAGAAGACCTTACCTTAGGCACACCTGGGCGTGCGCCGTGGGCCTCACTGAGGACGCCGTCCGCGACGAAGCCGAGCGCGGTGCCGGTGGCCGTGCCGAGCCCGATGTGCCGCAGGTTGTTGATGCCGGTCTTCAGTTCGAACAGGTTGTCGTGCTCGTTCAGGTAGAACTGCAGGGCCGGGTAGCTGCCGTAGCTCACCACGGCGATCCTGGACGTAAATATGGTAGTTTTGTTATGGTCTGTTCTTTTTTCACAACGTTGAGATATTCAACATCTGAAAAATCAAATTTTCTCTCCGTCTATTTAATGGAGCACATACATGTGTCGGCCTTTTTGAAAGATATTGATAGTACTGATCGCGATCAAGCTAAATATGGACGACTTGCTTACAAAATACAGCTATTGCATTTAAAAAGATTTTAAATGACAATATTGACAAGCCACCACAAACTATACAAACAAATGCTGTCAATCGCGATGAGTATTGACACATGTTGGTCTTTTGGCTAGGAAATGTTAGCATCAAGCTTCAGAAAGCGACTACTTTAAAAATAAACTTTAAATAAAACCTTACTGTGTAGCGTCTGCTCCGATGGTGACCTTCTCCACGACGTGTTTGAGGAAGGAGCGAACCTTGTCAAACTCCGCTTGTGGAACACTGGAGGAACTTTCCACTACAAACACCACGTCAGCCTTCATGTCACACGGGGTAGTCACTGGGGAGAAATAAACATTATATTATTAGACCTGGTAACGCTACTTATAGTAGTTATTCTCACTAAGAGCAACTTTCCACAACAAACACTACATCCACCTTCATGTCACACGGGGTCGTCACTAGGGAGAAATAAACAATATCAGAAACGGTACCAATACTATACAGACACGCGTATACATCAACCGCAAGTTAGTTACTCTCACAGAGAAAAAAACTCTCTACCACAAACACCACATCAGCCTCCATGTCACAAAGGGGGGTCACTGGGGAGAAATAACGCCAATCATGTCATGTTATCATCAATTTTACCGCTAACAGTATGTGTATGTATTTGTCTGTCCCTAACCGTTCACTCTCAAACATCAGCTATACTGCACCGAGAGTCAATGTAGTGTACCGTGACTTTTGACAATAAATAAACAGTACAGAAACGGGTAGGCACGGACGACTAGCTATTCTCACAAAGGAAGAATTCACAAAAACATCATCCACCTTCATGTCACAGGGTGTGTACATTTGGGGAAAATGACAGATCATATGCTATGTAATTGTGACATCTTGGTCCGCTTATATCGGGTCACAGTGAGTTGTATAATATTTGAATGTCAGTTGCACCATGAAAGAAAAGGTTTTTGAAGAAACCCCTTCATTGATTTTTTTTTAAACTTTGTTTATCAACAAGAAACTCAAATCTGTCTGAACCCGATTTTCATTGAGACCTTAAGGGAGGACGAAAGAGTAAGAAGATGAAACAAAGATACAGGTTACAGTATGTCCTCTGAATGTTGATTTTTTTAAAAAGTAGGCATGACTTTCGCCTATACTAACGTGGATGACATCCCAGAATGCCGTCCTGCAAGGACCACTGATCGCCGACGTCACATGACGGGATCCCGGCCACGCACTGGATGGATCCTCCTGGCAGGCACACACACAGCTGGCCCGTACCCTCAACTCCCCATTCCTCTCCGAGCTGTAAGAGGAACAAAACTATCAGGGGTAAGACGGACAGACAGAAACACGGACAGACACACGTACAGCTGCCCGGTACTCTCTACTCCCCATCCCTCTCCAAGCTGTGATGGAAACAGGGCAATCAGAGGTGGCACACTTCACCCATCACCCATCACGCACACACACACACACACACACACACACACACACACACACACACACACACACACACACACACACACACACACCACACACACACAAACACAGATTAAGTTAATAATATAAAGAGAATAGACACCCAATTTACGTTGGCCAGACGCTCCACTCCTACCAAGCTGCGATAAAAACAACGCAATCAAAGATGGCAGAATTTACCCCTCGTTGGCTCCCTGACTCACTCACTCCCTCATTAACTCACTAAATCACTCACTCACTTCCTGCTCACGCGTTTTGACTTCAAACATCCGAAAAGTATGGGGTAAGCGTAGATAATAAGTAAACAAGATCCACGTACAGCGTAGTACTGGTCTCCCTGCAGACAGCCGCACTCCTCTGCTCGCACGCACCGGGAGCCGCTCAGCAGGTAACCCTCGTCGCACTGGCAGCCAGGCAGGGTGGTCCGCTGGCACCGCATGGGCGCAAGAGGGTTAGCACAAGTCGCTGGGCAGGCTGTTACCAGGGAATAGTGGCTGTTGGGTGGGCAGTTCACGGCTAAGGGGAGACACAGAATGGTACATTATTAGTACATGCAAGAACATTATAATCCTGTATAATGTGCTTGATACATTGTGGTCCGCTGGCACCACATGGGCGCAAGAGGGTTAGCACAGGTAGCTGGGCAGGCCGTTACCAGGGAGTAGTGGCTGTTGGGTGGGCAGTTAACGGCTAAGGGAGAGACATAATTTACGTTAGAACATGGTTGTCCACTGGGAATCAATTGCAGTAGAATATCAATATTCGTTAACGCCCCGAACCAACTGCCCCCAACTGACTCCAATGACCAACTCACACCAGAATAGATCACTCAAAGTACCGGTAACAAAATGAACTGGGCAAAAATTACAGTTGGTAAAAGAGTTGCTACCGACCGATAGTGATAATGAACAAACCAATAGAAATTTTAAAAATATTGAATAAACATGTACATATAGGCTCTTTTATATACCTATCCGAGTCGTAGCGTAGCCGCATTTTACTACTTATCTGTCTTATCTTAGATTGATAATAACTGTTTACGACTAACGTTACTTTGGACAAACCATCGGATATCTTAAAGATGACGTCTGACTTACCGCACATGGTCTCGTCTCTCCAGCCGACGATGACGACACCGGCAGCTGCGCATGCGTCGGCGTATGCCTCCATGGCGTTGCAGAGCATCTCGTGTTCCCCGTTCTCGGCTGCCATGTCATACACGCATGCGTCAAAGTAGTTCGCCGGGTTCACATAGTCAAGGCATGGCTGTTGGAAAGGAGATGAACAAAATTATGATTAGATACAGTCACTTCTATCTTCTAGCCGTCTGTTAACGGTTAGGGGGTTATTATTGCTGTAATTAACCAAAATTAAAGCGAGCGTGCGGTTTCTCTCAATGTTGAACAAAAACAAGTGACATTTGTTCATGTTTTCTTCCATCACTTTTATCATACATCTAGCATCAATTGTCTTAACTAGAAATGTTACGCCAACAATTCTGAAAGTTTTCTTCTTCGTCAGATAAAAACATTATTTGACATACTTGAAGACTCCAGTTGTGTCTGTCATCTACATACAGAACGAGCTAATTATGACTAATCTTGTCGGTAAAATTGAGCCTTCGTGCTCAAGACTGAATAATATTTACTGACCTGGAAAACCAGTGCTCTGTCTACTGATATAGTTAATGCCCCAACAATTTTGTCTCCCATTAGGTTCCAACTGTTCTTTTTTGTTCGAAGTGACACACAGCGTTTTCCTACCTGGAAGGCCCCGTTGATATCGGTGATCTCTTCACAGTTGATGTTAAGGTTATTATAAGTTCACCTTCTGTTAGATTGCGACTGTTCTTGCTGTTCTTGTTTGAGGTTAGACAATATGTTTTCCTACCTGGAAGGCCCCGTTGATGTCCGTGATCTGCCCACAGTTGGTGGCGCTCTCAATCTCCCCCATGAACGCCTGGTCCACCGTGCTGATGTCAAACTGATCATCGGTTGCCTGGCAACTGAGAGGGATCACAGACCAAATATGGTGTTTGCACACACGTGGCTATGACGCAACTATTGTCCACTATGATCATGGATGCTGAAACATGTAAGTTGTGCTGCAAGTTTGCATGTGAATATGCTCAGCTTTGTCCTACTCTTAGTGTTTGACGTGGTCGACTGTGTCTTTCTATCTCTATCCCTCTGGATCTTTTCTTCGTCCGCGAAAGCAAAGCGAAAACCTTAGCACAGATCATAGACACAGGAAATTCTGTATCTGTATCTGTATCAATATAGCCGGTATAACCGCCATTAGGCGTAACACACCAGCAATTATATGGCCAAAGAGTATTCCACATGAACGAACACATTTCACATATCGATATTACGTGAAAAAAGTTTCGGTTGGTCAGTCTACCTGGTTCACACCTAGCTGTAGTGTAGAACCAGTCACCATTGCCCTGATTAAGACGGCAGACTGTCCACCGAAACGTAGGCGGAAGCAAAACATCGGTTATGTACAAAGACTTTGTTAATAATTATGAATATATCTAAACATGCTGTACTCACGCCGCGTCGTCCGGAGCGAGCCAGCTGTTGCCCATGTCCACCTCGTTCAGAGCCAGACTTTGGTCCGGCCTCAGCAGCTCGTCGTCAGGGTTACCGTTAAAGTTCCCGCACAGACCGTCAACCTGGCCTGGAAGTGTAAGATACAGACTTTAGACGAACCTTGTATGGCTGCAAACTACAATAGATTTCCGTATACATACTGAACGCAGAGACAACACTGTAAGGTGACTGAAAGGTTTTAACAACTCAAACCGGTAAGGACCCCTACTCTTTTTGGTAAGTGTGGTGGGTTTTTAACGTGCTCGATGTGTGGCTTTCCTCAAACAGGACCTCTATTCAACATTCTGTTCGAGGGATTCCCTAACCAAAGAGAGGTACTCATTTTTACCGGAGTCCGGTGAGTAAAAAGGTGTTAAGTGAATTTCCAAGTACACAAGGCTAGGGCCTGCTAGGGACTCGAACTCAAAGCCTACAGATTCTATGAAATATTTCATAACCTACCAGCGTAGTCCAGCGGCACTTCTACCTCCACGCGGTGATCCCCGTCGTACTTGACGGTGACGCACATGTCGGTCTCCACCAGGACCATGTCTCCGCTCAGACGGATGGTCGCCTGACTGTTCAGACACACGGGAAGGGTGCGGCGCACACCGTCAACCTGTGGATAGTTTTTTTTTTTAAACCTAGTGTCACTGACCAAGGTTTGGTGGGACCGCATACATACGTGTTCTTAATATGGTAATCACCATCAGACACATTTTTGCACGGACCAAGTTCCATTAACACTAGGTGAAAACGTTTAATCAAAAAGTGTTCTTGGAAATTCATTTTTTCAATTGATAACATTCATCCCATACCTATTAGTCGTTTTCGTCGACACATTTCAGACAACCTTCTACAGGTACATAAAACCAGTAACGAACGTTGCTACCTGGACAGCATTGAAGCATTCTAAGACGTTGTAGACAATTTTGAATAACATCTACAATTAAAATGTTCTAACCCTAACTCATACCCTACCCTGTACCCTAACCCTAACTCAAACCCTACCCCATACCCTAATGCTAACCCATACCCTTCCCTAACCCTAAACCGTACCATAACCCGATCACAAACCGCTGCCCCAAGCCATCGCCCTCACCATGACTTCGCGGTTCTTGAGAAGCCAGATGGAGTGGCCGTACAATGTGAACTCCACTGCGTCCACGAAGCTGACCCTGGTATCCCCCATGCGATGCCCGTTTTTCCCGGCCACTTTGAAGTTCTGGTGCCTGACTAACGTGTACTTGCAGGCCCCCTGGAAGAAGTAGCCCTTGCCGTCGAAGGTCTGGTAGTGGGGGTCACCAAAGGCCGTGCACATCGCCACAGCTTTAGATATAGATGAATAGCATGTTAGTGCCAAGCAAATTGACACAATACAGTAAAGAGCGTGGAAGAAAAGCTAAAAATTGTAAATGGTTTACATTTTTGTGTTACAAAGCCATTGTGATTACTTTCTGGAAGTCCCTTCGATCGATTGGACATGTAGTAATCTTAGCTTCATCTATTACAACACATTTGCGTACTAAGTCTCCTATGTCGGTTTGCTGTACACAACTCTGTCTAAACTTTCATGTAATATATCTCTATTCAAAATCACAATTATCCAGAAATATCATGATATAATATAATATAAGTATTAAAAAAGGAAAGGGTAATGATTTGGAATATCTGACGCTAGACTATAAAGTACGAATGTACGTAAAGTAGAAGGCCTTACTAGCAGGACAGGTCACGTGTCCGATGCAGTTATCCTCGATGTCAAAAGTCTGCGGCTCGTCATCAGGCCGTGGTGACGTGGTCGGCTTGGGGGTTTGCGCCGTGGTCGTTATTGGTCTGGGAGTCGGCGTGGTGGTCGGTTTCGTGGTCGGCTTGGGGGTTTGGGTCGTAGTTGTGGTAGGTTTCAATGTTGGAACTAAAACAATAGCAAAATGTGTCATCATTTACAAAGTATTATTTTGTTTCAAACTCAAATCCTTTTAACTTCTTAGAACATGCAATTAAGATTTTGGACCAAAAGCCCTCTCCGTCAACATATTTCATTCATATGATTCTTGTGTACAAAATGATACAAGAGCGGCTAGTCTCAAACTCCTTTTTGCACAATTTGCATTCCAAAATATTTCTCCAGTCACTTTAGGTTGGTTGTCATGAACAGGATTGACGAAGCAAGATTTACAGAGTCAGCTCATTTAACATACATGTATATGGATTTCTAGCAAATACACCGTTAGCTCCTGTCTGGAAAAAACGTGTACCTACCCTGGTGACATCCGTAGACGCCATCCTGGAGAATCCAGACTGCGCCAGGTAGACAGGACATCGGGGCGCAGCTGACCTGGAAGTTCGGGAGACACTCGCACTGCTGCCCGTCTTCTGTTCCCCACTGTTCCCCGAGCTGATGATAGATACGCAAAGGAACACTTAAGGTTTAATTGAAAGAACACTGAAGTGTCGTGTCGTGCCATGTCTTTAAGATGTTTCCCTGCCATCTTTACAACAAGATATACAGGAAACCATCTGTAATAAGGGCTTCTGTTGAGAAGTTTTACGAATGATGCCGAGTTATTACCTTCCAGGATCTCCAGGGATCCTTTGTACAAGACCAAACTCTTCATCTTCTAGAGCAAACGCAGTTTTTGATATTATCATAGCAAGCATCAAAGGCAATGTAACGAGTTTTATGAGCCTCATATCCAAGTTGAGCTATGCATGGACTTGCAGAGATACTTGTGGACTTACCTCCCAGAGGATGTATTTGAAGTTTTCTGTACCCTGGTATCCAAACCTATCATTATATTATGATAGCTCCCGAGTCTCCTCTCCGACAATAGACATAGATTTGCGGAGAGGAGACTCGTGAGCTATCAAAATACAATGATTGGTTTGGATACCAGGGTACAGTTCAGTTCATGTCATTCTCAGGGAGAAGTGAACTAAAAATATCACAAAAACGGAAAAGATGCATATAATGTACCGTGTGGTAGTTTCCTTCAAATAGACATCCGCAGTCCTTGGGCTCTACACACGTCATGCCGCTCCAGATGTAGCCCGGGTCACACTCGCAGCCCTCCACATCGGGCAGGCCGCACGCGGAGGAGGCAGTCGGGGTCCGGCAGCTGTCCTGGCAGGCAGAGGTGGAGTACGAGTAGTGGCTGTGGGGAGGGCACTGTAGGGCTAAAACAATGGAGGGAAATGCAACTGTTTTCAGTATACGTAGGAAGGATCTGCCAATAAAAAGCCTAACGCTAAGTCTAACGCTAATCAAACCTCCTTGCGCTAATGAGTCTTCTACGTAGCTCTATGAACGACTTGTATGATAGACGACACCGGAGCTTCATCGTCAAAATCATACATCATAATTGATATTTCGAGAAGATCGTAACAAACAGTAAGACGATGTTCTCACCACAGCCCGTCTGCTCCCTCCACCCATCCAGGTGAATCCCTGCTGCTGCGCAGGCTTGGGCGTAATCCTTAACAACAGAGGCAGAATATACTCAATAAGAAAGAAAATCATGTAAAAACTATCTGTCAACCTCCCATTCACTCAATTATCTCAATGGTTTGTAATTGTGTTGTCTTCTTTACGTTGTTTGAAGTTCAAACGTTTGGATTTACAAACTGTGAGGCTGTACAGTTCCACTATAACATTGTGACATGAAACAAATCAGCTCCAACGGACTTTTATAGATACTCAAACTTCCCAAGAACTTCCTAGACTGGAGCTCTCTACCATACTCAACTACTCAAATATCAGACTTGGCCAAGTTTAAGAGGGAGGTCACGTAACACCTGAGGAACCACCAATAACCACGCTCTACCACTTCCTGGGTATGTGACCCCATGCCAGCAAAGGGATGTTGCCCAGTGCTAATCCGGAACCAAAATTTAAAAGTGTGCAAATATCTTCTGTATTATTGTGTATTATGTGATTGTAAACCCTGCAGCAATTCAGCATTGGCTGCCATTGCATGGGTAATTTCGGACCAATAAACCATTTATTATTATTATCATATTAAAAAATGAATACCTCGAAGTCCTCGCACATCATGCCGTGGTCTGCCGTGCTGCCCGTCGCAGCCATGTCGTACACGCAGTCGTCCACAAAGCCAGCCGGTTCAACCGCGGCGAAACAGGCGCTGAACGGGCTGCTGGAGGCCTGCATCTGTCCGCAGAACTGCTGACTCTCTAGCTCCTGCACAAACGCCTGGTCGGCCTCAGCGATGTCAAACTGCTGGGAAGCCTGAACCGCAGGACAACTGTAAACATGAGAAAGGAGATACATTAGTCACATTAGACATTGGTTCTGTTATTCCGCACTCTACTGTCCAAACGCCTGGGCAGCCTTCGCGATGTCACACTGTTGGTAGGCCTGGACCGCAGGGCAACTGGAGGAGGGAGGTAGGTATTTCATTGGTTAATGGTTAAGCTTTGTCGGACATTCCTGGAAGAGTAAGGAAGTGATGATTAGCAATGTTCGCCTACGGGCTCTGAAGCATCGACTACGTACATCCATCAACTGTGTGAGGTTTGTAGCAGTGCACTGGAAGGCTCACCCGGAGCTTTGGAGGAGTTATAGGAAGGGTCGAAGGGTAAGGGCCATGAACATCCGTAAAATCTTCACGATGAGATGATGATCAGCAATAACCAAGGAGGTTAAAATTAACCTCCTTGCAATAACATATTAATGAAGAGAAATGAGATACACTAATCACAAGAGATTCAGATTCTGCATTTTTGAAGCTTTGTCACCCTAGGCGATATCAAACTGCTAGTGCTACAGCACTGCAGAGCAACCGAGTTATTAGATTGATCACATCTTAACTAGATTCTGGTCAGCAGCATCTCTTGACATTGTCAAGTTATCAATTTCCTAACCAAGTATTGCTTTAGAAAGGGAAGGAAAGACAGGGGGAATAACGTTTATCTAACATAGGTTTATAGCTTTTGAAATCGAACATTATTTTGGTCACAAATAATAAAACGTCAAAAGAAAACCAGATCACAAACCCTGGTTCGTCCTCCGCCACCCAGCTGTTACCGAACTCCACGCCGTTCTGTGCCGGGGTCAGGTCAGGTTTCACCAGGTCGTCTCCTTGGAGACCGTTCGCGTTGCCACAGAGACCGCCAACATGGCCGGCAAGGTGGGCAGGCAGCTCCACTGTAACACTATAAACATCAAGGTTGAGAAAACATCTAAATACATTTTCTTCTTCTTTGTGCCCGACAATCGCGGTACGTGTTTCATGACTTCCTGCTATTAATCAAAATACCATAGAAACCCTTAGCAGTTTTTCTATACTTGTCAATTATTTGTTTTTATTTCGTAGCAGTTGAAACGAGAAAGAGACCAATGTGGTGTACGCGTCGAAACCAACAAATAAGAAAAGAAAATGAATAGATACTGTTTTAGAGCCCTTTTTGTCCAAATTTAAACCAAAAAAAAAACACTATGGCATGACCACCAGTTCATAAAAAACACAACACGTACTGATGGTTGCCGTTAAACGTGACGGTGATGCACAGGACGGTGTCGATGACGATGTTGTTTCCCTGCTGGGTGATGGACGCGAAACCTCCGAGACAGTAGGGCAGGGTAATCTTCAGTCCGTTCAGCTGTGATGGGTAGGGAGAAAAACGGGTTTCATTGCTGTAAGTATCAGCTACATAGCCAAATGGTTGTCAGTAGAAAGCCTAAAGCATTGTCAGTGACACAGTCAAAAGGGCCATGAGCTACACAGCCCCAAGGTTCGGGAGCTACAAAGCCAAAAGGGTCGGGAGCTATACTCTCCAAGCAGAGGTTGATGGAGAAGGTTGTGAACGTTTTATCGTATGCCCCGTTTTTTGCCCGGACATATGAGTAGGGAGCTACACAGCCAAAAGGGTTAAATCCTATTTTTAAACATTATCAGCTACACGACCGAAATGATTTTTTTTGTCGATGTGTCATAAATCTTTCAGCTATCTCCCTCTGGGTTTAAGAATCCACAAAGATATCCAACTACTTTAAGGAAACCAAGCAACCATATATATATATATATATATATATATTATATTAGACTATATTCTGTCTGACAGAATATTCAGAAACTTAACTGCATCACCTGCAAATTGATAGTTTGTTCCTCAAGATAAAGTAAATTAAATTTGTCCCGTCGTTTAAGTCAGACTTCCATTTTAAATCCAGTTTTAGAAGCACCAGAGGACTGTTCGAAAGCTTGTTGGTAAGCGCCTTATTTTGTGTGCGGAAATAGCGTGTAAATTTGTTTAAATGTTGATTTTCACCATGGATGAACCTTCATACGAATGTAGTTGAAAAAGGCATACTCACGAAAACGTCCTTGCCCTTAGTTATGGAGACCGTCCGTCCATATAAGGTAAACTGTCCATATATGGTAAACTGCCCATATAAGGTAAACTACCATATAAAGTAAACTGCCCATATAAGGTCAATTGCCCATATAAGGTAAACAATCAAATTTGGTCATACTCACGAAGACCTCCTTGCCCTGAGTTATCGAGACTGTCTGCCCATATAAGGTAAAGTCCACGGAATCCACAAACGACACCCGCATGTTCCCTCTCCTGTTGGCGTTCCTGGCGGAAACCGTGAAGTCCTGGCCTCGGGACAGCACGTACTTACAGTTGCCCTGGAAACACATACATACTGGTAAGTGTGCAGGTAAGGTACAGGCCATACTTACAATTACCCTGAAAACACACAGGTAATCATGAGATCAAGGTAAACCTCTAACGTTAGCGACATCTCTTGTTGATAGTCCGTATGTACAGGTTAGGGTACAAACGTGCTTGTTGTGACACAGGCAGTGTGCAGTTGTGCAAACGATTACATTTGCAACTTTCCCATGATTATTTGAAAGACGTTTTGAATACTACTTTTAAAGTAATTTACACATAACTAAAACAATAATACATAACTGTTAATAGTTATTACAAATAATATCATTCAAGAACAACTCAATCACCAAATACCTGGAAATTGAACCTCTTTCCATCGAAAGTTCGGTAGTGAGGGTCTCCTCTCGCAGAGCACGTGACTCTGTCTAAAAACAAGTTTAAAAAACCGAGTCGACATGGATTTAGAAAAGATGCCAATTATATGTGCAAAAATAACAAGTCCGGTAGACGGTTTCCTAAAATTTCAACTTAGAGTTTCATCTAGATTTTTTTACATAATAGCATCCAGTTAATTTGGGAATCTAGTTTAAATTGAAACTACCTTCCACATTTCAGCTATCATAAACTTAAATAGCTTAACATCACACTGGTAGATAAAAATGAAGTAAGAATTAGTAGCAGCCATTGATGACCCCTTGGGGATTGGACCCATTCTGAAGGTTTCTGGGACTGGATCCAATCCAGAATTCTGGGAACTGGAGTCAGAATTCTGAGAACTGGAGTCAGAATACTGTAGAATTTCTATATATGCAGGTTGTGCAGAAAGAAAACAAAAACCAAGTTGAAGGACGAAAACACCAATTTGGAAGGTTTAGGTGTTGGGAGGTATGATTCTGCAGAATTCTGACTTCAATTCACAGAATTTTGAAAAAGTTTGCCTGCTGTTTCTAAAATTCTTCAGCATTTTGCCCCCAGTTCCTAATTCTGGCTCCATTTCTCAGAATTCTGAAGAATTTCTCAGAATTCTGAAGAATTGGGCTAATCCCCAAAGCGTCATTAATGGCTGCTACGTATTCTTAACTTCATTTTACCTACCCGATGAGATATTAAGCCAACTATGTTTAAGATTGCTGAAATGTAGGAGCTAGTCCCAAATTACATCGGAATTCCAAAATCAAACTGGAGGCTGTTACATGTAAACGCACAAGACTATGTAGGGAAAAATTCAAGTGAATCAATCTAAAAGAAGATAAGCACCCACCTCCACATAGTACGTCTCCGAGACACTCATTCCCAATGTTCACAACGTCGTCGTTCACTGTGTAACAATATGGGAATTTTTTTTTTAAAAGAAGCACTTAACATACACTGCCTGTTATTGAAAACGATTGTGATTCTATGCCACATCAATGGCAATGGCAAATGGTCATCGATATTTCCGTATATTATGATGTGTACAATTCAACATGTAAGATATAAAATAAAACATACTGGGTGCGACTGGAGCCTGTGTTACTGGTTTGGCTGTTGTTGTAGTCGGCTTCAGAGTGGGAAGAGTCGGCGCTGGGGAGATCCAAAGGCAACAGTTCATCAACCATAAACACGTTTTCATCGTTGAGGTGTGTTACGCCTTAAGTCAACTCATCAGTTATGCAAAAACAGACCAAATCGAGCAAACAAAATCAGGCGCGATATTGTCTAGAATTCTACTTTGGTTGCCTACCTTGGGAAGAAGGCGTTGGTGTAGTGGTCGGCTTGGGCGTCTGGGTTGTAGTTGTTGGGGTTGGGGTTGTAGTCGGTTTGGGCGTTTGGGTTGTAGTTGTTGTCGGCTTGGGCGTTTGTGTTGTAGTGGTTGTAGGCTTTGGTGTTTGGGTTGTAGTTGTGGTTGGTTTCAAAGTCGTAGTTTCAACTGAAAGTAAAAGAGAGATGTAACCATATAATAGAGTACTCTCTAGTACTAGTAGTCTCTCTAAAAGCGAATAGCTTCATTGGAAAGTCCATAGGTAAATACGAGTAGGGTTCCTTAAAATGAATCTTATTATACATGTATGTGTCTCAGACGATTGGCGAATTTGGATTATCATGTTTATGCAACGGATGAAGGCTTTTAGATGGGGGTAAAAATAAATCTTTAGCTGAACAGATTTGCATTTTGTGCTTAGACAATGCAAGAGATTTTCACATATAACTTCGCAAAGTTTTGACGACATCTTCTTTTTAAAATCGTCCGAGGTGTCAAAGTCGAAAAGAGTGGAGATATTGATAAATTGATTGACTGACTAAAAATATAAGTTTACCTTCGCACAGCTGAGACGACAGCGTCTCCTTGATATCGTCCAAGGCGTCGAAGTCGAAGACAGTTGAGACTCGGTCCGGACTCCCGGCGATGGCGGACAGCTCCTGGTAGTTAATCATCTCCGTCACACCGATAGCGAACGTGATCACGCCGTCGTTATGGAGATTCTACAGTAAACATAAACAACTTGTTGGTTATAAACAACAGGAGATGGCGGACAGCTCCTGGTAGTTAATCATCTCCGTCACACCGATAGCGAACGTGATCACGCCGTCGCTATGGAGATTCTACAGTAAATATAAACAACTTGTTTGTTAGTGAACAACAGAAGATGGCGGACAGTTCCTGGTAGTTAATCATCTCCGTCACACCAATAGCGAACGTGATCACGCCGTCATTATGGAGATTCTAGATTTTTTTTAAATACATTTTGTCAGCCAGTGAACAAACGAATAATTGAATGTAGACTGTAGACTGTAGACAAGATAGGGCATTAACATTGAGAACTCGCATCATGCGATTCAGCCGATTTAGGCGTAGGCAAAGCGATTGCTCGTACACGGATAAAAACATACAGGATTGAATGACTCATCGTTGACTGTCTATATATCTAGGGCACAATATTGAAAATTCATACATTTTTGTTAGTACAGAGAAGACGTTGATAGTGTAGTCCTTATCTTAGGTAATAATCGTGCAAATAAGTTATTTTATATTCATCGGCAAATCCACTGACAACAGTTAAGTTAGGGACGGTACATTGTTACCTGAGACAGGTTGACCCCAGATTAAAAAGACATTGATAATGAAAGGGACGGCACTTTGTTACATGAGAAGGGGATAATGTAAGGGGCAGTTCGTTAATACCTGAGAGGGGAGGATGATGTAAGGGACGGTGCGTTGTTACGTGAGAGGGAAGGATGATGTAAGGGACGGTGCGTTGTTACGTGAGAGGGGGTGATAATGAAAGGGACAGTACGTTGTTACCTGCGAGGGGAGGATAATGTAAGGGACAGTATGTTATTACCTGCGAGGGGAGGATGATGTAAGGGACGGTGCGTTGTTACGTGAGAGGGGAGGGTGATGTAAGGGTCGGTACGTTGTTACCTGAGAGGGGAGGATGATGTAAGGGACAGTACGTTGTTACCTGCGAGGGGAGGATGATGTAAGGGTCGGTACGTTGTTACCTGAGAGGGGAGGATAATGTAAGGGACAGTATGTTATTACCTGAGAGGGGAGGATGACGTCGTCCCCGGACCGTCCGTCCGTCACCACCACCACGATCTTGGGCACTCCCGGGCGGGCGCCGCTAGCAGCGGTCAGGGCAAGGTCACGGGCAAACGTCAGCGCAGAGCCTGGGAACAAAACAGGAAACACATGACTTAGATTCATTTCGACAGCTAAAATGCTTCGACGATAATATTCATCAGATCGTAAGTATCTAGTTCCAAATGGCAATGCCTTTATAAACTTTTACCTGAAAAATTTGGAATGATTATTCTATTATTATTACTTCTGTTTTGCTTGCGTTGGAACTGGTCTTACCACAACAGACAATATCCAACAAATTAGAGATAGGGTTATTGTAAACTGGGAAGCGTCTTTGACTGATTGCTCCAATCACGTGTGTGGCTAAGGTCACGTGCCTAAGAAATATGTCATTCATCCTGACGCAAGCTGTAGACAATCAAAATCACTAAACGCTTTTTGGAGCGTTGTTTTTAATGGATTGCGGTTAGGGATGAGCAAATGGACGATGGACAATACATTAGAGACAAAATAAAGATCCGATTCAAATGAAGATTATGGCATACCAGTGCTGGTCCCGCGGCTGATGACAGCGATGTTACTGATGGCCTGCTGCAGCCCAGCCAGAGAGTTGTGTGCGTTCAGAGCGAACTCCTGCTGCGGAGGGTTACAGTTAGGGAGTAAAGAAAGATTGTAGCGTACCTGTGCTGGTGCCCCGGCTGATGACAGCGATGTTACTGATGGCCTGCTGCAGCCCGGCCAGAGAGCTGTGCGCGTTCAGAGCGAACTCCTGCTGCGGAGACGAGCTGTACTGCACAACCCCCACCTGGGTAGCCGACGGGCCGATGTTGAAGAGTCCGACAACGTTGTTCAGGAACGTCTTCACCTGAGAGATACGAGTACAAGATGGTAAGGAGCATGAGATGACTACTTTTTGTGGAGAAATTGCTTGAAAGGCTGTGATTATATGAGAAATTAATCTCCAGGCAGATCTAACGGCGGCAAAGACCGTATCTAACTGGTAAAATGAGTTTTCATCCGTGGCTATAAAAACTCTGTTTGCCAGCGGCAGCTGGATACGGTCATTGACACCTTAATTTAGATCTGCTTGAAGATTAATGAAAAATGGTCAAGTGAACGATGTTGGCGTTCAGTCTCTTGTCTAAAATTCCTTGAACTACTTCTGTACGGCTTAACATGTCATTAAAGCTTACAAAAGTCGCCATGTCAATGTTACGAATGAAATGTCGACAAATGTAGGTATTTGGGCATAATCACATCTAGCATCTACTTACCTTCTCGAACTCGTATCCCGGTACACTGGCGGAGCCGTCAACAACAAACACGATGTCAGCTTGCATCTGGCAGGCCGCGATGGAGGCGGGGGGAGTGGGCGTTGTAGTCGGCTTCGGTGTCTGAGTTGTTGTAGTTGGTGTCGGCGTTGTTGTAGTTGGTGTCGGCGTTGTGGTTGGCTTGGGAGTCTGGGTTGTAGTTGTTGTAGGTTTCAATGTTGGAACTGTAGCACAATTAGAAGGGTGTCAGCTTTCTCTAAGAGGGAATAACTGGAAACATGGTCTACATAATTTCTGCTAGATCATGTTGATTACTTTCACATAGAAGGTCAATTTATGTCTCCGGGTGCACGATATGTGTTTGTGTATGAGTACACGCGATAATTGGAGGTTTGATAGGGGCGTCATCACGTGAGGTCCTATCATTCTTTGCTTTGGATGCGTGCGCCTTCTAGCGATTCACAGGGATACTGCACAAGCTAATCCTCCTTAAACAAGGTGGAACGTATGTGGTATAATTCAAGTATACCTGAACGGCTTATCTGGTATGTCTTGGTGGGGCCCAGATATGAATTAATCTTCAAATTGCTTAGTATGAGAAACTTAAACAGAATAACATTATTGTACAACAATAGCTTGTACCTACCCTGACGGTAATGAGCACCTACCCTGGTGACAACCGTAGACGCCATCCTGCAGACTCCACACCGCCCCAGGCAGGCAGGACATCGGGGCGCAGCTGACCTGGAAGTTCGGCTGGCACTCGCACTGCTGCCCGTCTTCTGTTCCCCACTGCTCCCCGAGCTGATGATAAATCATAAATGAACACAAGTCCTGAGCCATTCATTCGTTCAAATTAACGCACAACTACAACTAGTACAACTACTGTATATCAGTCTCTACAGACAAGGACACAGACAGTTACTAGCATATATATATATATATATATATAAATATATATATAAATATATATATATATATATATATATATATATATATATAGAGAGAGAGAGAGAGAGAGAGAGAGAGAGAGAGAGAGAGAGAGAGAGAGAGAGAGAGAGAGAGAGAGAGAGAGAGATAAAGTAAAGTATGATTTTTGCAGGGAAGGGACAAGTGAAACAGTCAAGGTAAACCAGGGCTTACCAACATTCACAGACTTGGGAGACGGTACCTTTGGCTCACTACAGGAGTCACGTGTTCGTTCGGTCACGTGTCGTAAGTAGCTTGGTCAACTACTTTTACGACGGGCAATGGGATGGCCCAAAATCAGTCAAAAAATAGTCCAAAACAGTGATTAACATTTTGGTCAATAGAACTTTGTGAGACCGATGAGCTGCTAGTTAAAGAACTAAGAACATCTTGTGACGTACCGTGTGATAGTTCATCTCGTGCAGACATCCGCAGTCCCTTGGTTCTACACACGTCATGCCGCTCCAGATGTAGCCCGGGTCACACTCGCAGCCCTCCACATCGGGCAGGCCGCACGCGGAGGAGGCAGTCGGGGTCCGGCAGCTGTCCTGGCAGGCAGAGGTGGAGTACGAGTAGTGGCTGTGGGGAGGGCACTGCAGCGCTGGAGGGAACAAACAAACAAATAAATAAATAAACAAACATGATCAGAGGTGGAGTACGAGTAGTGACTGTGGGGAGGGCACTGAAGGGCTGGAGGGAACAAACAAACAAACAAATAAACAAACAAACAACATGATCAGAGGTGGAGTACGAGTAGTGGCTGTGGGGAGGGCACTGCAGCGCTGGAGGGAACAAACAAACAAACAAATAAACAAACAAACCAACAAACACACATGGATAGGGGTGGAGTACGAGTAGTGGCTGTGGGGAGGGCACTGCAGGGCTGGAGGGAACAAACAAACAAACAAATAAACAAACAAACATGTACAGAGGTGGAGTACGAGTAGTGGCTGTGGGGAGGGCACTGCAAGGCTGGAGGGAACAAACAAACAAACAAATAAACAAACAAACATGTACAGAGGTGGAGTACGAGTAGTGGCTGTGGGGAGGGCACTGTGGGGCTGGAGGAAACAAACAAACAAACAAACAAACAACATGAACAGAGGTGGACTACGAATAGTAGCTGTGGGGCTTGAGGAAAGGAAAATTTGGCCACACATGCACTCATAGAAAAACGCTTCTATTAAGCCAGTATTGAGAAAGGAATTAATCAAAATCTGCAGTTTAAATTGCTGTAGGAACTTGAAAATTTAAATCGTGTGTGAAATACTACATAGCGTTTACAAACTTGATGTGACTAGACTAAGTGTTCGTGCTCACCACAGCCGGTCTGTTCCCTCCACCCTTCTATGTGAATCCCGGCCGCTCCACAGGCTTGGACGTACCCCTGAACAAAACAAGAAGAAAATATGAAATTCCACATCCAAATGTCATACTAGAATTATGTTTGGGATAGAGGAATAGAACACCCCCTTGTTCTATTTCAATTTAAAACTGGAAAAAGGCATAGAAAATAAATGATTTGTACTATATGCACTGCAATATGAACGTTGAACGTCAAGTAGAAGTCACCTCGAAGTTTTCACAAATGATGGCATGGTCTGCCCTGCTGCCCGTCGCCGCCATGTCTTGATGATTTGTGATTTTTGTCTTCCATAGGTTGTTTAAAGCTCTGAGTAAAACCCTTGATTTTGCATATTGTGAGGCTGTACACTGAAGTAGCTGTTTGGCACCCCATTCTCTATTGGTTACAGAGTTAGGAAGCGGGTAGAAGCTTAAAACATGGCTACCTCGAAGTTTTCACAAATGATGGCGTGGTCCGCCGTACTGCCCGTCGCCGCCATGTCGTACACGCAGTCGTCCATGAAGCCGGCAGGTTCGACCGCGGCGAAACAGGCGCTGAAGGGGCTGCTGGAGGCCTGCATCTGCCCGCAGAACTGCTGACTCTCCAGCTCCTGGGCACAGCAGTGGCAAAGTATTGGACATCAAAAAAGGCTCGTTTATGCTAGGGTCATATTTACAATCCGGGGCCCGGCCGGGCAGTCTTTGGAAACGAAAATTATCATATAAAAGACAGCAAAAACATAAAACGTACCCACATTTTTTAAGAGCATAGCTTGAGCAAATTTATTGACCTACACTTTGGTTTTTCGTTTCCGAAAACAGCCCGGCCGGGTCCCGGTTACGAAATATGACCCAAGCATAAGGAATCTTACAGGAAATCTTACGTTTTTCGTTCCGTTTCAAGGCATCCTCATTTGAGTCAAAGCTTGATGCTTTTTCAAGTAGCTAGTGGTAGTGCATGCAATGCGGTTTTGCTTGCAACGGCTCGCAGTTTTGGCCAAGCACACCGGGTCACCCCTACTCTTCTCGATAAGTGTGTTGGGTTCTTTTACGTGCAGAGGTGTTACAAATATGTAACTCCGACAGTGATATAACGTTGCGTTATTTTACTGTTAGAAACATGTAACTCTCTAGGGCATCAGCAACTAAAGCCACATTTAGTTATACAGCTAAAGTGCCAACTACTAATATTGGACCGGAGGGGAGTCTTCAAAAGCACAAACGAAGACTTCTCAAAAGTTTACCTGCACAAACGCCTGGTCGGCCTGGGCGATGTCAAACTGCTGGTCCGCAAGAACCGCGGGGCAGCTGGAGAAGGGAGCGTTTATTATATGAACAACTATATAATTAATAAGAAATATCACTCAACATAAGCACAGCCTCGTTACCCTAATAACAGGGTACCCTGCTGGCTGAGCTTCAAGGTGAATAAGTCTGTAAAAAATAGCCTTCAATGTAGAGGTGTCATTATCGTGACATTAAGTTATCTATATTTTTATTTCCAGAAATAATTTCATCATGTTGGTAGAACATAGGATATTAGGAGCTTCTTTTTACACAAACAGGAATCTCACCTCCTGACGTTTCGGTGTCTGTCAACTACATCGGCTTCTTATAGCGACGAGAAGTAGTACACCAGTCAGAAGCTCTGAAGAAGGTATCTGACAGACACCGAAACGTCAGCAGGTGAGATTCCTGGTTGTGTAAAAAGAAACTCCAAATATCCTCTCTTTTTATTGTTCAGAACCAAGATCTAAAAAAAAACCCACCTGAGGTCGTCTTCAGCCACCCAGCTGTTACCGAACTCCACGCCGTTCTGTGCCGGGGTCAGGTCAGGTTTCACCAGGTCGTCTCCTTGGAGACCGTTCGCGTTGCCACAGAGACCGCCAACATGGCCGGCAAGGTGGGCAGGCAGCTCCACTGTAACGCTGTCAGTACCGAGAGGGGTTAGAGAAAACTGATAACGCCAAGATATTGTGCTGGACAAAAATAAAGGCTTACATTGAGATGGACGTTTTTCATGTGCAGCATCATATCAATATCTGTACACTATAACGTTCCTTATGTATGAAACAAACGTCCGGACTAGTAACGTAGAGTGGATTCCTTCAGTTATCATTGGTGGGGTCGTGTGGCGCAACGGCAGAGCTTTCGGCTCAGGACCAAGAGGTCCCGGGTTCGAATCCTGTCATGTCACCGATCTTGTGCCCTTGGGAAAGGCACTTTACACGACTTTCCTCACTCCACCCAGGTGTAAATGGGTACCTGACTTCGGTTGGGAAAGGTCGTATTGAAGTCACCTGGTGGCGCCGAATGGCAGCCGCCTAGACCCTGGTGACAGTTCCACAAAGTGCAAATGTGGAGCAAATGTGAAACCTGTAAACCTGCATCAATTCAGCGCTAGTAAGGCTGCCATTGCGGGTAATGTCTGACCAATAAAAACCATTATCATTATTATTATCAAAAACACACAAACATGAAAAGTACGCTGCAGTACTGTAGTACTGTAGGAAAGCGCCTGGCAAACCATTTTCGAACTTGACCTTTCCTCTGACAACCACAAGCCAGCTACCAAACATCATGAAGACATCAAATGTTTCTCGAGTTACGCTCTTGACATACATATAGACCCTACAACTGGCGTAACCAAAGAATATAACCATCTCGGCGAAGTTAACGATACAAGAAACAGTGTTGAAAAATAAACAGAAGGATAACACGTACTGGTGGTTTCCATCAAACGTGACGGTGATGCACAGGACGGTGTCGATGACGATGTTGTTTCCCTGCTGGGAGATGGACGCGAAACCTCCGATACAGTAGGGAAGGGTAATCTTCAGTCCGTTCACCTAAGGCGATAAATTGTTTGTTATTATCTTTTCCGAGAAGTTTATTTTAAGTAACATTTTTATGTATGTATGTACGTATGTGTATGAGCAGCATAACTCAGGAAGGTCTGAATTGATTATCTTTGTATTTGGTATGTTATTGTTAGTAGGTTTTCATGAGACCATGAATGTCAGTATAAAATCAACAAGCATGAGGAAAAAAGACATTGTGCTACTTTTTTTCAAATATTTGCAAAGAACTAAAGATCAAATTCTAAAATCCAATGTAAATGTACTCACGAATACCTCACTGCCCTGGGTTATGGAGACTGTCTGCCCATATAAGGTAAACTGCCCATATAAGGTAAACTGCCCATATAAGGTAAATTGCCCATAAAAGGTTAACTGCCCATATAAGGTAAAGTGCCCATATAAGGTCAACAATCAAATTTAGTCATACTCACAAAGACCTCCTTGCCCTGGGTTATGGAGACTGTCTGCCCATATAAGGTAAAGTCCACGGAGTCCACAAACGACACACGCATGTTCCCTCTCCTGTTAGCGTTCCTGGCGGAAACCGTGAAGTCCTGGCCTCGGGATAGCACGTACTTACAGTTGCCCTGGAAACACGCAGGTGAGGTACAGGTGAGGCACAGGTAAGATACAGGTAAGCTTCAGCTAGCCTTGGGACAAGAAGTTCTTATAGTAATCAGATATAGCTAAATAGATGATTTTTAAAAAATAGAATCCATCTATACAGCTCTAGTAAAAGATGCACTGACATTTAATTCCGAGATGAACGCGGTAAGTCAATGTAAGAAAAACAATACCCTACCCAGCTCTACCAGAGCTGTTATAATTGTGCAAGCATGCAAGGAGAACATAGCTACCAAACATGGTATTGCCTACGGTCACCCATAGTTACCTGGAAGTTGAACCTCTTCCCATCAAACGTTCTGTAGTGGGGATCTCCCCTCGCTGAACACGTGACCCGGTCTGTACACATGTGTGAAAAAAAAGTTGATGATGGTCCAAGTGACCCATGCGTCTTGATAAGGGCACAGGGCTGGCGCCCATTTTCATTTCAGTAGCCCTTGGGCCACACAGTTGTGCAAGCCACTACAGCTGGTCCGCTGGTAGTTACTTGTGTTTAACTACCATGCATGGATTATTGATGAGCATAAATGAAATCATTAACTGCTCTTTATGATAGTTCCATCGGCCCGACACGACAGCTACATTAATATAAAAGAAGGTAACTCGCACTCTCCTTGTATTATAAACATAAGGTGGAAATTTCGTGATAGCAGTTTTACGCTTAGGATGAATACAAATAAAATAGTCTTTGTCTTGAAATTCATCAATATTCGTTAACTTCTGTTCCTCATTTTTTTCTGCTACTCGAAAAAAAGTTATATCTATACTAGGGAGATCATAGGTTACTGTTAGATTACAAGCACCATATAGGAATGAATGACAGCTAGGAAATAAAGTGACTCCCCACCTCCGCATAACACGTCTCCGAGACATTCGTTTCCGATGTTCACAACGTCGTTGCTCACTGTAACAAAACATGGAAAAAAAGTATCAACGTGTGGTTTTGTCTCATTTTATCTATTCCAAAACAGTTCAGGCTGAGTAATATCCACATGTTACACGGCTATGATATCAGAAAATTGCGATATCGGAAACGTTTTCCTCTCCCTTGTTCTGGGCAGTAAATCAGAAAGTTAATAGATGGCTTAATCAACATAATAATAACATAACGAACTCCATGAAAACATTAGTACAACAAGGTCAACAATTTGGTATAAGTAGGATCCTACGAGCTGATTCATTACAATGACGTGTGTGAGGAATGACGTAGGTGAATGTATGACATACGTGTACACGAGGTGTGTGACGTGTGTAGATGAGGTGTGACGTATGCGGATGTCTGACTTATGTTTAAAGTATGACGTACTTGGCGCATCCTCTTGTGGTGTTACAGGCTTCAAAGTTGTCGGCTTAGGAGTGGGGAGAGTAGCCGGCGTTGGGGTTGTGGTTGGCTTGGGTGTTTGGGTTGTAGTCGTTGTAGGTTTAGGAGTTTGGGTTGTAGTTGTTGTTGGTTTCAATGTCGTGGTCTCCACTGAAACAAAACCATGATAAGAATAAAGTTATTGCTGAGTGCATCGTCTTCGAGTACCTGTCAAAAGAAACAAACTATTAGAATTCTTTATTGATAATAGATATAGCAGGCACAGGCTGAACTGTGTGGACTCCTCAAAGCTTCAAACTAGTCGTGCGTCTAAGTTTAAAAGCCTTTATCAAATGTGTGGACTTAAGTCATGATGCATATACGCTCTTTCGAAATTGCAAAATTCTTAGTAAAATGTTACGCTAGAATACATCGTTGTTAACAACTGTAGACGCAATGGGCAAATCTTCATTTATAGGTCTCATGACAGCTAGATTGCATTGAAAAATAGCTATGATAGACAAATATAACAATAATATAGTAATGTAGAAATCTACCTTCGCACAGCTGAGACGACAGCGTCTCCTTAATATCGTCCAAGGCGTCGAAGTCGAAGACAGTCGAGACTCGGTCCGGACTCCCGGCGATGGCGGACAGCTCCTGGTAGTTAATCATCTCCGTCACACCGATGGCGAACGTGATCACGCCGTCGCTATGGAGATTCTACAGTAAACATAAATAACTTGTTTGTTAGTAAACAATAGGTGACGGCCTGAATGATGTAAATAACATTTTTATCATAAAAGATGAGACACAAAAGAACAGATCTTCACAAATCAAAATATCAAAGTTCCTATTTATTTCTGTTGAACCGTAAGCTAAAGATAAAATACTTCTAAAGTGCAATATTATGACTTCAACGTGCGTATTTTCAAGTCTCATTTGTTGGGAACTTAACTTGAGCTGAGACTTTGTGTCTTTTATTGAGTCGGTACCTTGATGAAGCTGCGGTGGCTGGTGAAATGACAGCCTTGTCTGTTCCTTTGGTCATTCAAAATTCTTTATTCAAAAATAGCTGATAGGATGGTAATCAAGGGGTGGTATGTCAATACCAGAGAGGGGAGGATGATGTAAGGGTCGGTACGTCGTTACCTGAGAGGGGAGGGTGACGTAAGGGTCGGTACGTCGTTACCTGAGAGGGGAGGGTGACGTAAGGGTCGGTATCGGTACGTTGATGCCTGAGAGGGGAGGATGATGTAAGGGACGGTGCGTTGTTACCTGAGAGGGGAGGATAATGTAAGGGACGGTGCGTTGTTACCTGAGAGGGGAGGATAATGTAAGGGACGGTGCGTTGTTACCTGAGAGGGGAGGATGATGTAAGGGACGGTGGGTTGTTACCTGAGAGGGGAGGATCATGTAAGGGACGGTGCGTTGTTACGAGAGAGGGGAGGATGATGTAAGGGACAGTACGTTATTACCTGAGAGGGGATGATGACGTCGTCCCCAGCTTAAAAAGACATTGATAGTGTAAGGGACGGTACGTTATTACCTGAGAGGGGAGGATGACGTCGTCCCCAGACCTTCCGTCCGTCACCACCACCACGATCTTGGGCACTCCCGGCCGAGCGCCGCTAAAATGTTGCAGGGCAAGGTCACGGGCAAACGTCAGCGCGGAGCCTGTCAAAATAAGGACCAAGATTTCTTTGATATTCATGGATCGTACCACTGTTTTATAACATTCGCACAGTTCCATTATTTTTTTTAAGGTCAGAATCGTCGTAGGCTGTCAGTGTTTTGATGTTGAAGGATTTCTAAGCAGGCTGTAACAGAGGCACCAAATAACATCTAAGACAGCCTTTTCGTAACGAGACAGTTGAAGGTCGCACGACACAAGTCTTATAAAACTTCCAGTTTGCGATCGTAAGACGTTCTTCTGAAAAATGTGACCAAAAGCAAGATTGTGTTATTGAGAAAGACGTTTTCAACAAGTCGTTATGATTAATCACTGCAAAAGATCCATTACGACGAAAATGGAAACTTTCCAAGACAACGGATAGAAGAAAAAGACAAAGGGCTAGTGATAGCAGAAATGCCGAACCAGTGCTCGTCCCGCGGCCGATGACAGCGATGTCACTGATGGCCTGCTGCAGCCCGGCCAGAGAGCTGTGCGCGTTCAGAGCGAACTCCTGCTGCGGAGTCGAGCTGTACTGCACCACCCCCACCTGGGTAGCCGACGGGCCGATGTTGAAGTGCCCAACAACGTTGTTCAGGAACGTCTTAACCTGAAAGAGTTTACAAAAAATATATATATAAGTTTTTGACAAAAAAAAGGAAATTTTCTACTAGAATGTGAAAAGGTAATATTGCAGTTCAATAATTTTTAGATTGATTTTTCCCTACCAAGACATTTATAGATGTTTCACCCAAAATAATTCTTAACAATAAGAATAAGAGTAGCATCTGCATCTATACAGATATCTGCTGGTATGAACTTGATTCAAGTACCTTTCCGGGTAAAAAATACGTTAGGAAAAATACGTAACTCAGTCGAATTACAAGTTGACTGCCTTTCAGCAAGTTATCAATCACTGATAGTATTGTCCACAAAGAGATGCCCCAAGTCAAACACATCCACAATGATAGGTTCTTACTAACGCTTCATTTAACACAGTAATCTCTTACTTTGACGAACTCGTATCCCGGGATACTGGCGGAACCGTCCACAACAAACACGATGTCAGCCTGCATCTCACAGGCGACTGACTGTCCTGGTGTGGGCGTTGTGGTTGGTTTGGGCGTTGTAGTTGTTTGTGTCGGCGTTGTAGTCGGTTTGGGCGTTGTGGTTGTTTGTGTCGGTGTTGTGGTCGGTTTGGGCGTTGGTGTTGTAGTAGGCTTAGGAGTTTGGGTTGTGGTTGTTGTAGGTTTAATAGTCGTGGTGACAACTGTAATTCAAATGGTTTCAGTTCAAATCTCTGAACTCCCGACCTATGAATATGAAAATGAATATCCGACCCGCGAGAGGGCTGGAAACTCGGTCATGCGGAATGCACTGTGGAAAATTAAATCTTTGTCATACCCACTCGATATAGTGATAATCTATCATATTTTATATATGTCATACCCCCCCCCCCTGCAAACACGCACATTTCAATGCGAAAATGAACAGAAGTGGAAAAAAATTGATCAGTTCCAACGCCCGAATCCGGTATTCCAAATTTTCGACAGCGGCGCACTCGGCGCACGCGAAGTACGTTCGCAATATTCTGTGGAAGCCCGTGTGATAACCCGAAAGTTATCACCCGGAACAAAATACCCGTATTGAAAGTCATCGCGGCCTAGGTATGACACAAAACAGGTTTCAATAACGTTGGCTCCTGTTATGGAACATTCTGGTCATCCACATCTAAAGCTGTACTAGTGGCGATTGGCACTAGACATGGTATCCAGCATAATATTATCGATTTCAAGCTCACAAATCATCAACATGTTTATCTAAATCTGAAAAAGCCGTGGTTGAATGTCTCTGCCACTTAACGGACCTACCCACGAACATTAGTAATTTCAACTGTAACCATCTATGTCGTATTTAATATGTAACGTTATATGAACGTTTAATGTGTATATGCATTTGTCACTAAGTGCGCAATTCAGCCATGGCATGGCTGCTAAACAATTTGAATTTGAATAAACAGTTAGACAGTTAAATGTACTCTCAACAAGTATGATATTTGCACGTACGTTGGTGACATCCGTAGACGCCATTCTGCAGACTCCACTCGGCGCCAGGCAGGCAGGACATCGGGGCGCAGCTCACTTGCCAGTTCGGGAGACACTCGCACTGCTTACCGTCCGAGGTGCCCCACACTTCCCCCAGCTGGAAAACACAGCCTCCCGTCAGATGGTGTGAAGGATCTCATAGAATGTGCCTGGTAGATTTCTATACCATTCTGTGTAAACTTAACTTCTGCAAGCCATGGTCAAATTTTGATACTTTGGATACTTTATTTCCACCATTAGCTACATACCATGAGTGGTATGCAGCTAATCTTCCTGGAGTACATCAGAAAATACAACAGACAGACTACAGAAAAATGACTACAGACTACTTAAAATTACTGCATTAAAATTAGCTAACTGATACAATGCTTTCAAAACAGCTTTGGAGACTGCCGTTTGTAGATTTAAACGAAACATCACTAAAAGGAGCGTAGATGGCCAGTCTTCTTTTCGGGAACCAAAAAGACGACATTCTAATTTATTCAAAGCTTTGAAAATTAACTCGGGATGCATTTAAGTCATGTCACTAGGCTCTAAATCTTTCCTGCTGTTGATATGATCATACAGATTAAAGATTTGTTGCGCTCAGTGCTAGATGAAACAAATATGATGAATGTACAGTGTGGTAGTTCATCTCGTGCAGACATCCGCAGTCCCTCGGCTCCACACACGTCATGCCGCTCCAGATGAAGCCCGGGTCACACTCACAGCCCTCCACATCGGGCAGGCCGCACGCGGAGGAGGCAGTCGGGGTCCGGCAGCTGTCCTGGCAGGCAGAGGTGGAGTACGAGTAGTGGCTGTGGGGAGGGCACTGCAGCGCTGGAGGGAACAAACAAACAAATAAACAAATAAACAAACAAACAAACATGAACAGAGGTGGAGTACGAGTAGTGGCTGTGGGGAGGGCACTGCAGGGCTGGAGGGAACAAACAAATAAACAAACAAACAAACAAACAAACAACATGAACAAGAACATGAACAGAGGTGGAGTACGAGTAGTGGCTGTGGGGAGGGCACTGTAGGGCTGGAGGGAACAAACAAATAAACAAACAAACAAACAAACAAACAACATGAACAAGAACATGAACAGAGGTGGAGTACGAGTAGTGGCTGTGGGGAGGGCACTGCAGGGCTGGAGGGAAGAAACAAACAAACAAACAAACAACATGAACAGGAACAGAGGTGGAGTACGAGTAGTGACTCTCTGTACTATTAGTGCAGGGCTGTAGGAAAACATAGTGTAAAATCTCATTTTTACATGAACATGAGCAGAGGTGGAGTATGAGTAGTGGAATTGAGGAGGGCACTGCAGGGCTGTAGAGAACCAGTGGGCGAAAGAGCCATCAGAGGTGGCACACTCATCGATGATCGGCTTATACTGTTATGTAACTATTCCAGTCCTATAGACAACACTGATAATGCATCATATAATGCTGAATTGTCTTTATCAAGGCCATCATGCTAATTGTAAGGGCAGTCAATGACAATGAGCATGAAACAAAAGTGAGCATAGCCTGACATCAGAACATGCCAGCGCACATCAGCACATCTAACAAGTAGGACAATCTGCTCACCACAGCCCGTCTGCTCCCTCCATCCGTCCAGGTGAACACCAGCTGCTTCACAGGCTTGTACGTATTCCTAAACAGAAAAGACACGACATACTTTATCAAAAGCAGAGACCACGACCATAGATTCAAGAAGGCATTTTGTTTATCGATTGGCTGGGTTAAGGGGTTTGGTACTGATTTGTTGCTCATTTGTTGATGTTTTCTTAATAAGTCGACGTGTCAAAAATACACACAAAGTCAGCTGCAGTTCTAGTGGAAGCTGCAATAGGCATAAACGTGATTACTTCTTTCTGTGTTCAAAGAAAATGCACATTTTGGGTTTAGAGCATGTTTTAGTTTTATCACAGTCACAATTGAAACGGAAAATACCTCGAAGTTTTCACACATGAGGCTGTGATCACTCGTGCCTCCAGACGCCGCCATATCGTACACACACGTGTCGATGTACTCTCCGGGTGCGACCGCGGCGAAACAGGCGCTGAACGGACTGTTGGTGTCCTGTAGATGTCCGCAGAACTGCTGACTCTCCAGCTCCTGCACAAACGCCTGGTCGGCCTGGGAGATGTCGAACTGCTGGGAAGCAAGCACGGCGGGGCAGCTGGAAACAGGAGTCGGGATAGATTTGTAATTGTGCCAGGGATTCATTATATATAAGCATAGCTAGATACACGCCTGGTCAGCCTCAGTGATGTCAAACTGCTGGGAAGCCTGAACCGCGGGGCAGCTGCAGGGGAAGTGAAGATTTCATTTGGCTATGGGTACAACTTCAATAACTGAAGGGAAACATCGCATTAGACATGGATTTTGGTCTTCTGTAGCTTTGTCAGCCTGGGTGATATCAAACTAATGGACAGTCAAAACTGCTGGGCAGCTGGGTACGAAGATTTATGTAAATAACTTCTCTTTCCAATTGTATAAGCTTGCATTGTCATGGATACAGTTACAACAACAGATTTATGAAGAGAAACAAGATACATTAGTGACATGAATTCTGTTCTTCTTCAGGCTTTGTCAGTCGCTGGGCATGTCACACTGTTGGTCAGCTAGAACTGCGGAGCAGCTGGAGGAGGAAGTGGAGATTCATGTAAATATCTTCTCTTTGCAGTTGCTTAAGCCTGTATTGCCCTGGATCAGTTAAGTTAGGCCATGGATAACAGCTTCGATAACATTAATGAAGAAAAATTCCCATGGATTCTCTTCTACAGCAGGTTTCATATCGAGCAATTATGGTAAGCTGTGAACGTTGATGATGCGGTCGAACTTCAGACTGAGGACAAAGCATGACGCTTTCTTATTAGCTAGTAGTGCAATGCGTCTTCGCTTATGATGTAGGATTCTTTATTACCAATTTCGAAATAAGACAAGAGGTACCGACCTGACGTCATCATGAGCCACCCAGCTGTTTCCGAACTCCACAGGGTCAACGGCCGGGGTCAGGTCAGGTTTGACCAGGTCGTCTCCTTGGATACCGTTCGCGTTGCCACAGAGACCGCCAACCGTCGGGGCAAGGTGAGGGGGAAGCTCCACGGTAACACTGGAAATATATGTACGAAAACGTCTATGAACTACAGCAAGGAGAAAAAGTACGAAATGCACTTAGATTTTTACCATTTTGCAACAAATAAGGTTGCATTGTTCGTGGTGTTTTTTTCTCATGTTGTACATTCATCAGACCTCATGGTCATCCGTGTATCCAGCCCTTTATGCATGAATACACAATAAAGATTTTCATATATATTTATACCTATACTGTTTAAGCACTTGCTGACAGACAAAACGATATAACACAGTCATTCGCATGTCAGCTCTTCATCATTTTAAGATACACGACATGTACAACGCGTATACACATAGTAAAACAGTCAGTACAAATTGCGTCGATGAGAAATGACGTCACGTACCGGTGGCTGCCATCGTACGTCACAGTGACGCAGAGGATGGTGTCGATGACGATGTTGTTCCCCTGCTGCGTGACGGACGCCAGGCCGCCCAGGCAGATCGGCAGCGTCCACTTCACTCCATTGATCTATGTAGAAAATGTATTGTTCGTTAGTTGTAGGTTGTGCAGAAGAATGATATTATAGCTATCCTTTGTGACAGGAAATCATATTATTTGATTTTGTATCGTCTAATAAACACATATTCTTTTACTGTAAAATGGCACAAACCTTATTTTGCATTCCGGGTTGTAATGAATGAAAGAAATGCAGATTTCGTTTTAAAGTATGCTGGTCTACTATGATGTTATTTTTTCCACTAAAAAAACAACAAAATTATCGAAAATTTATAACAAATACAAATTGAAAGTAATTAAAGTTTCTGATAAGAAAGTGTGACTAAAACACTGACAGTTATGTGGAAATGAAAGCTTTAGTTCTTAAGATTTTGATAAAGTTGGGATACTCACGAAGACCTCCTTGCCCTGTGTAATTGTAATGAGGTTTCCGTACAGCTCGAACTCCACGGCGTCAACAAACGACACGCGGGTGTTTCCTCGCCTGTGCACATTCCTGGCCGAGACTTTGAAGTCCATCCCTCTGGACAGGACGTACTTGCAGTTACCCTGGAAATGATGATTTGTACTTAATATCAAGGGTGTCAACTGCCATGATTCCAATCCATTCAACAACAATTCGTGTCCTTTGAGTATTCTGACGCAACTTCCTTCAAGCGATTGATATAACATGCTGTGAATTATAAAGTTTGTTTCAGCAAAGCCACGCAAACACATATTCGTCTCCTTATTTTTACCTATTTATGTTTGTATGTCCTTTGATGTTTGTGCTTAAGCTTATAACTCTTTTAAATATGTAAAATGTTATTATGGGTTTGTTTTTTATATCCGACATAAAGAAATGAATGAATTATGTACATTTTAAATTTCGTACCTGGAAATTGAACCTCTTCCCGTCGAACGTTCTGTAGTGAGGATCTCCCCACGCAGAGCACGTGACCCTGTCTGTGGTAACACGAGAACAGGAACCCATGATGAAGCTCATTTGAAAAATAACTAGAGATCATAACATCTACGACATGTACAAATGCATAATAATAATAACGGTTTATTCAGATAAAAGTTGAGAATAAAATCTCACATCGCAACCCAACGGCTGAATTGCGTGGATTAAAAACAGCATAATAGCTCCATCTCCAGCTGCTAAAATACCAAATTTGTGCAAACGCCTTGCCTCTTAAGCTTATATTCAACGAGATGCTTTGAAGGGATTTCGGGAGGATGGGTACTCCTTGTCCGAACCTTGTACAGTCCAAAAAGGTCTAGCCATGTGACGTCGCCAAAAAACACAAATAAACTAAGTAGAACGATTTGAATACAACTTACTTTCGCACATGACCTCCCCTAGACACTCGTTTCCGATGTTCGTGTACTGCAAATTGCCAGCTGTAAAATCAAGAGTGATGGAATGCGTCCTTATAAAAGTAATAAACAGATAGCAAAAACTATACAAAAATACAACTAACTACATCATTTATCAGCTTCAGATGAACAAAGACAAAGAGTACGTACACGTTGAGATGTAAAGAGGCAGCCTGGGATATATTATGATTTATAGAGTTCTATTAAGCATATGCATGTGCGGATGTATAGTGTATTTATGATGTTACACGTACCAACCGGCGCTGCTGTAGATGTAGGCTTCAAAGTTGTAGTTGTTTGGGAGGAATCTGTAAAAAATTAAGTTCAAACCTTTACCATAAGTATTGTTCTACGGATGAACATATACGTGTATGTATTGTAGTCTCTTTATGTTCACTGCAGCTTGGCCTGTGATCTGGTAGACCTCAATAGCGTAAAAACCGTCGTTGCCGTTCTCGTAGGCTCTGGAAAGTCTTATTGAGTCCGGTAGGTGTTGAACCCATCAGCAGATCAAGCACACCAGTCACCTTGTGGCACAGCGAGCACGGTTGACACTTCTGTGTTGGGTCGCTACGAGTGTCGCTCATAGTCTCCGTGCAGGCGTGGATCTGCCCATTCAGAGTTGGAACGGTGTGATCTTCAGTGTGTGACCAGCAATCCTGGCTCGTGTGCTGAAAACATGAACCTTGTCGACGCATGCTTCACCTTGATCAAAATACCCTTTTGGGTGCGATGTTTGGCACAGAGTTGGAGGACGGGTTATACAGAGGTACAAGGAAAACAGGGGTACGGATGGAACCGGGTATGTGGTTGGGGGATGCGAACGCTGTTGGCGGGGTATATGGTATACAGAATACATAGGGGTGTGGGTGATACCCAGTCAAGGCAGTAAAAGGGTCAGTTGAGGGGTATTGAAGGTTTGGGGGATGAAACTGAGGTGAGTTATCATTAAAGAGGAGGGATGTTTGTCAGAACGGAGGTTGCATGTTATGTACAATGTACAGTGCATTGGGTACCAACAAGAAGGGCGAGGTTTTCAGGGGGAGGCTATACATACCGCATAACAAGGGTACGGACGATTCAGAAGTAAACGCGCAGAAGGCATGGATGGGGAGTACAGGCTGGGATGCTTCAGGTACGGACTGTACATAGGTACCAACACGAATGGAAGGAATGTTTGGGTGAGGGTGCAGTACCATAAGGGGTCGGACGATACAGGGTTAAGCCTAGGTTACACATAGCCGAACATGGCTCCCGAACGCTAGCCGACTCAGGTCGGCGGTAGTTCGGGAGCATTCTGACCAGTTTTTGGGCCACGCCTATCTTTGGCGCCGAACATGCGCCGAAGATGCACCGATCATCTCCTAACCAGTACACGAATTACTCCCGAATGGGCCCCGAATGCTTTCTAGCTTACTCCCAACCATCCCGATCTCTAGCCGCAGACTGCCGAATCTCTCCTGACTAAACCCCGACCGATTGCAAACCCTCTCACGAATCTAAATGGACATATTCAGCGACTTTCAAAAGAGGGGTCATTTTCGGTTTTAATTAAAATAATCCATTCTATTATGTTGTCAACATCACCGAGAGATCGACTTCGGATCATGGCTAGCTTTAATACTGCTTTTAGTGTTCTTCTTTGTTTTTGGTCGTGTGAAGGTCGGGGGTGACTCGCCCACGTTCCGATAGTAGTCACTTGGTTGAGAATTAGTTAGCAGAGTTTTGTCTACGGCCTTGGGGTGAGTTATGGGAAGGTTGGAAACTAGTTAGGAGTAAGTCAGTAGTGTTTCTGGCGTGGTTAAGGTTCTAATTTTACTACTGACTCAATCCCGAATACCAGCCGAGCACTAGCCGACCGCGCCGAACACCAGCCGAACACCAGCCGACCCATTTCAGACCCTCCGTCCAGAGCCGAATGTTTTGAAATTTTCAAAACATTCGGCTGGCGCAGCCGAACACCAGCCGACTCAGCCGAACGTCAGCCGACTCGGCCGAACGCCAACCGAGCTAGCTCCCGAATCACTCCCGAATCACTCCAACCATGGTCGGGGGAGAGTCGGAAGGCCATGTTCGGCTATGTGTAACCTAGGCTTAACTGAATTTACTGTCGTAGGGGATAGACGTCTCAGGTAAACTTGTTGATTACTTATCTTGCGTATATATACTTAAGATTGATCACCCCTTTCCGCATGCAAGGACCGGGTCCATTTGAGAGATCACGATACAATGCTGGAGCTATTATGTAGACTCCTGAACCAACCCGCTTTAATCAAACCATCCAGTCATTCGATCGGGTTCATGCAAATCACCTCAAAATTTACAAACTTTGAGAGAAGTTTCGCCTGGCTTAATACCTGGTACGCAGGCGGGAACGGGCCCGGGAGGAGCCCAGTAGCTGCCCAGACAGATGTACTCGGCTGCCGGCGGCGTGTCGAACCTGTAGCCGTGCAGACATGCCGGGACGCACGTCCGGATGCCGAGCTGGTCAGTTCGGCACGAGAGGGTCCCGTGCGCGGGGGGATCCAGTTTGGGGCAGGCAGGGGCAGAAACGTTCAGCGCTGAGGAACAAAGTGCACTGTGGATCAGATGTAGTTGATGACCACAGACGTAGCCTGCGCCTCTCGCATCGTGGATTTCAACAGCAAATCTTGTAGGAATCCGTTTTAAATCTCACATGCTCATTGGATTGTAATCCTCACTCCTTTGTTACAGTGGGCAGGCAAACTGATCAGGTCCATGCAAATCACCTAAAATCTTACAAACTTTAAGAGAAGTTTCGTCGGGGTTTTCTGGTACTTGGTACGCATCCACTCTTTTGATCGGTTCCATGCAAATCATGACAAAATTTCCAAACTTTGAGAGAAGTTTCGCCGGTGTTCACTACCTGGTACACAGGCGGGAACGGGCCCGGGAGGAGCCCAGTAGCTGCCCAGACAGATGTACTCGGCTGCCGGCGGCGTGCCGAACCTGTAGCCGTGCAGACAGGCCGGGACGCACGTGCGGATGCCGAGCTGGTCGGTTCGGCACGAGAGTGTCCCGTGCGCGGGCGGGTCCAGTTTTGGGCAGGCCGGGGCCGAAACGGTCGGCTCTAGGGTAGGAAAGTGTGGGACGGACCAAATGTAGTTAATGATCAAAATGTATACGCAGCGTCCAGTGTCTCGTGGACTTTAGCGGTAAACTTTATAGATGGTCATTTTTAAGCCTAACATGCTCATAAAATCATATTCCTCACACCTTTGTTTCAATACGTTACCGAGAAATTTAAAAAAAATTCAGATAAGATACACATGTGGTTGACGATCGCAGATGTTCTCAACGTCCAGTGCACCTTGGATTTTGACAGAGAATTTCATAAAGAGTAGTTTTTAAGGTCGCATGATCTTGAAGAAGCACTCTTCCCTCAGTGGTTACAGCGCCTTGAAGAGACATCTCAAGTGGTGCACGGTGGGGTTTGGTTTAGGGTTAACAGGGTCTGAAACCTCTGTTGAAGGACAGACGTTGCTGACCATTCAAACGATGCCCACCATGGCATTTCACCGCTGCTGTTGAATATCGCAAAATTCAGTCATGCTGTCGTACTGATTACACACACGCCAAAAGTACACCGAATCTCTCGGTTATAAACTCTCTCTCACATGCACACTTTCACACACACGCGTACACTCTCAGACATCCCACACACACACACACACACACACACACACACACACTCACCCTCGGATTTCCTGCAGTTCGGGTAGGGTCCGGGAGGGGAGAACTGCCCGTTGATACAGACGTACTCGGCGGCTGCGGGTGACTCAAACTCGTAGCCCTGCATACAGGACACACACGCACGCACACACACACACACACACACACACACACACACACACACACACACTCACCCTCGGATTTCCTGCAGTTCGGGTAAGGTCCGGGAGGGGAGAACTGCCCGTTGATACAGACGTACTCTGCGGCTGCGGGTGACTCGAACTCGTAGCCCTGCATACAGGCGGGGTAGCAGCGCTCCGTACCGGTGTGGTCAGTCTGGCAGTGGTACGAGCCCCACACAGGGGGAGGGATCTTCTCGCATTTCTGACCCGCTGGAAAAAGATCAGGAAAGATTAAACAGACACACATTTTTCATTTTCATTTCAAATGTACAGTAACTTAATATATATTCATATGTGTACAGTGTATATATAATACACACACATACAGAATGCTATGGATCTGATTGTTCAATTCCATACGAATACGATCATTTTCGAACAAGCAACTCCAGGTTAGAATTGGCATGATTCCTTTGCCAAGGAGGCTGTACCATTACGAGCAGTTTCTCTCTTTTGTATTCTCTCTCTGTTTCTTTCTGTCTGCACGCACACTCGTACACACACACACACACACACACACACACACACACACACACACACACACACTAACACACACACACACACACACACACACAGTGCCTTGTACATAGGCATATAGACGTCCCCTTACCGAAGACGCAGTTGGGATAGGGCCCGGGAGGGGACCAAGCTCCGTCCGCGCAGACGTACTCAGCAGCCGGGGGAGCCTCGAACTCGAACCCGTCCATACAGGTGGGGTTACAGGTCATCCTGCCGAGGTGGTCCAGCATGCAGCTGTAGGAGCCGGACATCGGCGGGGGGATGGGCTCACACTGAGTAGCAACTGCGGGAAATATAATAGCGAAATATTTCAACATACAATCTTACAAAAATATACCTGCAGTTCTAATTCAACCCGCTAGTAGGAACCGAACATTGGGAGAGGGATGGGATCGCACTGCGTAGCAACTGGGTGAGATATAAGTGTAAAAGGTTTTAAGATACAACGCAACATACAAACATCTGCAGTTCCAGCAACACACGCTAGGATGGATCAGACGTGGAGTGAGGGAGGGGTTCGCACTGTGCGGCAACTAGGGGATAAATATTGAATGTTATGAGTTACTATTTGCTAACACACAAAAATCTGCAGTTCCAACAAAACTCGCTAGTAGGAACCGGGCATTGGAGGAGTGACCACGTTAACTTGGGGAAAATATACAAGGTTTGGTAATACCATCCAACATACAAATAGCTGCGTTGTAACACACTCCGCTAGAATGAACCAGACGGGCTTCCACTGTAACTTAAGAGCGAATGTCTGTAAGGATCAAACAATGGTGGCAGGGGTCAAAAAATAGATTTGGCTCATATTTTGCACAGTGATAGTACTTGGCCCACAACCCCTCAAAATACTTTCTTTCTTCTCAAAACCAATTGTTGCCATGGCAACAGGCCAAACAAGTTTTGGGGCCATTTTCCCTCATTTGGGCATGTCGAAAACATGGAACTTGGCTTACTTTAGGACAATATTACGATCACATGCTTGAATATTACGGAAAAATAAAAACGGGACTAAAAAGAATAGCTCTTTAGCTTTTCTAAGGTAGCTTCAAACTTTTAAGAAAGTCAACTTGAAGTGCTTGGGCAGCCTGAAAACAATACAGTGTTTTGGTCTTTTCAAAAAACGTAATATTTGCCCCACTTTGTAGCGCTGTAAGTACAAAGATGGTGATTTTTTTTGCTTCAAATTCAAACCTTATGTACATGATCATATTTGCTATCAATTGCATGCTTGCAAAGTTTGGGGTCTTATTTGGTTGTCACGTGGTTGCCCTCAGAAGTAGGTCATTTTTTATGCTTGACGTAAAATATAATTTTGAGCCATATTCAAGATGTAATATCTGAAAAGGTAGAACAGTGATCTAACTTAACTTTATGTCAAAGGTAGTCTTATGTATTGTCTATCAAATGAGTGCTTGTAGAGGTTGGGGTCTTGTTCCGTTTTCATGAACTTGTCCCTAAAAGTAGGCCATTTTTTTAACATGTGCAGAAATCGGCATTTTGGGCTGTGTTTTATGCTCTGAGAATCTCAAAGTGGGGTATTGGTTGAATTCAAATTTGAATCCCAGTAGTAACCTCATGTATTGTCTATTAATTGAGTGCTTGTAGAGGTTGGGGTCTTGTTTCATTGCCATGAAGTTGTCCCTAAAAGTAGGCCATTTTTAAATATGTGCAGAAATTGACATTTTGGGCTATGTTGATGTTTTGAAAATGTCAAAGTGGGATGTTGTTTTAGTACAAATTTCTACTAGAAGTTACCCCAGGTATAGTCTATTAATTGAGTGCTTGTAGACGTTGGGGTCTTGTTTCGATGCCGTGCACTTGTCCCTTAAAGTAGGTTATATTCTTCACATGTGAAGCCTATAGCAATTGCACTTATGTGTAAAGCTTTGATGATGTCCAGGTAGGATGTTATTTGAATTCAATTCTTTAACAGTACAGAAGTGCCTCATGTGTTATCCATCAAATGGATGATCATAGAAGTTCGGATGCTGTTGCTGTGTATTTGTCCCCTAAAGTAGGCCATATTTTGGACAATGTTCAGAAATAAAATTTAACACTACGTTAAGTATTGAATCTTTTTAAAGTAGATTTTTTTATTTAAATTCTTTATGACGATAAAGCTATATTGTCTTCCGATGATTCTTGTGATTACTGGTATTACACTTTGGATAGTGTTTTCCCCTGCTCACTAGAGGCATTTTGGCGACGCCTCAGGGGCTATCTAAATGGTAGATATATTGTGTGCAGTTTGCAAGAATTCTAGAAATTGTACAGGACTGTGAAAGTCAACGGGACGATAACTCAAGAATGCAGATAGATTGTCGTCATGTTTGGTCGGTAGGTAGGTCTTTGTGAGACCTTGAAATGATTGGCTTTTGGGCCCCCCTATAGCTAGTGACTTTCTATGGTACTGCAGGGCAACTTTCACTTTAGAGATCTCTTATTTGAACATGCTATGGTCATGATATTTCAGTGGTACATAGCTCTTTGTTGGAAAAATCGGCCCTGTAGATTTGGATCCACTAGCGGATCCCCTAGTGCTAAAAAAGAAAAACCCTATATTGCTATCTCGGTGCGGATCCTTAGCATTTCGCCCATCTTCCAGAGTACTGTGGATCTCCCCTCACACTATACATGGAGTAACTTTTAGTAAAAGATTGAATTCAGACACAACATCCCTTTTTGACCTTTTCAAAGCATCAAACATAGCCTAAATATGGCCTACTTTAACCCTATCCAGACTGTGGGTGGGGGGGGCTAAAAGTGCCCGCGCCAACTTTGACATCGTATAACTGCCGAACGACATATGCTTGGACTACCAAACTTGGTGACTTTTCCTAAAATTTAGTTGGCAACTATATTATGATGATAGTATAAGTTTATCATTTTTTGTGTTGCCTTTGCAACGGGTTTCTGAAAGGCATTTTATGCAAAAATCACTGACATTTTTAAAACAATGATATTTCTTAGGTTTTCTTGCTCAACCACACTAATTTTCCTACATGTATAGCATCATATGTAATTAGATGTAACTTTCGTGATTTAATTCATAATTTATGCTAATTTGATGACGTAGTCGGTCAAAATCCAAGATGGCGGACCATTACACTATTTTATGTATCAACAGGCTTTTTCGCCTTTAAAATCGTCACTACGTGGCATTTTCTTTACCAGAAACATTAAAATTAACGTTTCTAGTCTATTTTTAGTGTTTTTTGGGGTCATAAGTGGAAAAAAAGTATTTTTGAAAATTTAAAAATGGCCGATCCAAGATGGCGGATCCCACGGGGGTTGCTAACAACACGTGACGTCATGTAATGATGTCATTTTGACGTCAGCGTAGTTACCATTTACATTATATGTCTTGGTATACCTTAAAATCAACAATACATACTATTTTGTTTAATACCTAGATATTACAGGAATTCCCTATTTAGCCAATAAAATCACATTAATGACGTCATAATTACGTCATATTACGTTGTAACGTCACCAAAATTCTAGGAATTATCAAACTTTACATGAACATCACTCCCTACAAATTTGGGGATGATACATCATACCGTTCAGAAGTTATGAGGGGGGGACCGAATGAGCATCCCCCCCAGTCCCAGATATTCCAAAAAAGCCCAGGCTGGATAGGGTTTTAAGGGACAAGTTCACGGCAATGAAACAAGATCCTAACCTCTACAAGCACTCAATCGGTAGATTTAAAACGGGGTTACTACTGATAAATATTTGAGTTCAAACAAGACCCCACTTTGACATTTTCAAAACATCAACATAGCCCAAAATGTCAATTTCTGCACATGTCCAAAATATGGCCTACTTTTAGGGACAACTTCACGGCAATGAAACAAGACCCCAACCTCTACAAGCACTCAATTGGTAGATTTAACATGGGGTTACTACTGATAAAAATTTGAATTCAACCAATACCCCACTTTGAGATTCTCAGAGCATAAAACACAGCCCAAAATGCCGATTTCTGCACATGTTCAAAAAATGGCCTACTTTTAGGGACAAGTTCTTGAAAACGGAACAAGACACCAACCTCTACAAACACTCATTTGATAGACAATACATAAGACTACCTTTGACATAAAGTTAAGTTAGATCACTGTTCTCCCTTTTCAGATATTGCATCTTGAATATGGCTCAAAACTATATTTTACGTCAAACATGAAAAATGACCTACTTCTGAGGGCAACCACGTGACAACCAAATAAGACCCCAAACTTTGCAAGCATGCAATTGATAGCAAATATGATCATGTACATAAGGTTTGAATTTGAAGCAAAAAAATCACCATCTTTGTACTTACAGCGCTACAAAGTGGGGCAAATATTACATTTTTTGAAAAGACCAAAACACTGTATTGTTTTCAGGCTGCCCAAGCACTTCAAGTTGATTTTCTTAAAAGTTTGAAGCTACCTTAGCTCATGAGCTATTCTTTTTAGTATCGTTTTTATTTTTCCCTAATATTCAAGCATGTGCTCGTAATATTGTCCTAAAGTAAGCCAATTTTCATGTTTTCGACATGCCCAAATGAGGGAAAATGGCCCCAAAACTTGTTTGGCCTGTTGCCATGGCAACAATTGGTTTTGAGAAGAAAGAAAGCTATTTTGAGGGGTTGTGGGCCAAGTACTATCACTGTGCAAAATATGAGCCAAATCTATTTTTTGACCCCTGCCACCATTGTTTGATCCTTACAGACATTCGCTCTTAAGATAGATATAGGGGTTTGAGTAGTCATCTAACATGGAAACAGCTGCAGTTCCAACAGATTCCGCAAGCAAGAACCAGGAGGAGGAACTATAGTTCACGCACCGTGGCAACTTTTTGAAAAAAAATGGAACCTTTCATAACTATTAGCTAACCAACTAACCAACAAATAAACAAGCAAACAGCCACGATAGACCAGGTATTGGGGTAACCAGGGACCAGTTTTCATGTCTGCAAACTAATCAACAGACAAGCAGCTGCAGTTCCTGAATAGAAATACATCAAATGGAGCCACCACATTCTTGTGAACTAACCAGCAAACAGTTGCAGTTTTCACATAATCCACTAGAAATAGAGAAACTCCTGTCTGGTGAATGGGATCTATGACTTCAAAATAGTGACATTGTTCACAACAAGAGAGACCCAAAACTAGACTATCGAAAGGATTTGCTAGGGGGTTGACGGGTTAGGGATTATGACGTCACGGTGACCATGCCCTGACCTTGATGAGATGACCTCCTTGCCCTCGTCGATGACCTGCAGTTCGGAAACTGGTCGGTAGGCGTCCAGGTCCCGACGTTGGGGTCGCAGGTTTACGAGGTCGTCGGTGCATCAAACTCGTAGCCATCCGCACAGGAGCCTGAACAAGTCTTCACCCCATCTGACCCCATCCTACACGAGTAGCCTCCGTACACAGGGGCGAGAAGAGCTGGACAGGTACCCGCCGCGGTGCTCTCCCGGATGCAGTTCGGAAAGCGATCGGTAGGCGTCCACACGCCGTCGGCGGCCGTACAGATCAGAGGTTGGGACGGGGACTGGAATTCCAAGCCTGGCCAGCAGGCGGCGCTGCAGGTATGGGTGCCGTATCTGTCCACGAAGCAGTTGTAGGTGCCGCCGGTAGGGGGCAGTAGTCTTGGACAGTGGCTGCGCTCGGCTCCGTCCGCCATTTTCTTTTCCTCGTCTAGATTAAAGAACACTGGTCACTGAAGAGTCGGAGGGTCACTGTTCAAGGTCATCATGTTAGCAGCTAAACGTTTCATGTTTTTACCGAACGTATTTCGACCAAATAAGGAATGTTTTCCTTATTTGTTATTTTTTGTCGAAGAATCTCCTTTTTCTTGTCAAGACTAGAGAAAATTTGTCACTGATGATTTGTGAGGTCACTTTTGTGCATTTCAAGGTCATGATTTTAGCAGCCGAACGTTCTACACACCACCTAGTGTTAAAAGTTAAATACACTTCACTACCAGTAGACTAGCCTCCTGCTGTAGTGATTGCACAAAGTTGTGTGGCTTAAGGGCTACTGAAACGGAGATGGGTGCCGCCATATGCACCATCTGGTGCGACACTTTAACTTTAACTTTAACTTTAACTTTAACTTTAACTTTAACTTTAACTTTAACTTTAACTTTAACTTTAACTTTAACTTTAGCTTCAGCTTTAGCTTTAGCTTTAGCTTTAACTTTAGCTTTAGCTTTAACTTTAGCTTTAACTTTAGCTTTAACTTCACAGAAAATGTGAAAGGGAGGGCAAAACTTTACAAGATTCCCTCCCACACACTAAAGACATGAACGTCAGCTGTTACAATGTATTACAGCATAAATCAACTTGACATACTTAAACCTTAGCTTTAATCTTAATTTTAACTTTTACTTTAACCCACCCCACCCACATGCTCGTACTCCGCCCTTTGCCCATCCGGGTAGCACCCGTTCTGTCCTCCCACCTGGATTTACCTTTACAATAAAACTCGGATTTGTCGACTGGAGTCTGACAGGTCCTATCTGATCCGCCATGATGTGAGAGGAAGGATTAGGATTTAATGACGCGACCTCCGGGGTGGTGATAACGTTCTATATGCTCTAGGCGGACACGGTGGTGCGATCATTTATAGTCAGGATTTAATTATAATAAAGCAATGTTGTTGTTCCTGTTGCTTTCTTAAGCTTTCATCAGTGTTATGACTAGGTTGATGAAAGGATGGTGAGTCTTACCGAAGACTTTTAGAAAATGGTTCATACGACGTTCTCTGCTCAGCGCTCAGCACTTATACAAAGGGGTATGGTAGTTGAACACACAGCATTGTACCAGTGGACTATCCCCTGCTAGTTCTTGTACAGATGTGTGGCCCAAGGGCTACAGAAATGGAGATGGGCGCCGCCCCTTTGCATCTTACCAAGACGCCCGTGTTACTAATGTACGGTTTAACTGGTGCAGCCCCCGGGGTACGATGGTGTTCTCTCTGCTCTAGGCGGGTACAGTCGTGCGATCTTGAATACCGTCAAGATTTGATAAAACAACAGTTGAACTGTAGTTGTCAATCAGCCTACCTACCTAGTCCCTTGACCTCCGGGTCGTGGGGGGGGGAAATGTAGCAAATTCCAACACGCACACAAAAACAGAAGCAGTGGATCGCCTGTTCCATGATAAAGACTGGACTTTTGCGTAAGTCCAATTTTTTGTGTGTGTGTTGGCAATAATAGGTCAATTTTGATTCAGAAAACAATGTTGTTGTTGTCTTTATTGTTGTTTTTATGAGTATATTTATGTGAAGGATATAGTGGTGCGATGTCCTTGGGTTTTGATAAAGTTCTCTCTGCTCTAGGCAGACATGGCACTGGGGCGATTAGCAGGCGTTTAATAAAGCAATGTTATTGTTTTTCCAATCGGCATTATGGATATTTTTTGTTGTAAGAAGTTACTTAATTTGGTTTGATATACACAATCTCAATAACTGTGAAAATTAGACTTGCGTTAAGCTGTCTTTTGAATGGGGGTAGCGTTTCTTAAAAGAAGGACTTAAACAAATCTAGATGCAAATAATTTTCTAAGTTTGCAAATGTTCTAAAAGAATAACTTGGAGATTAAGGAAAATTAGAAGAAAGCACGTCGCACCGGTGCGGGTTTGCGTCGTGCGGCATTTGGCACTGAGATTAAACCTCAAGCAGAATTAATTGGTCAAGAAGTAATTTGGGTAGTTTTCAATCATAGTCGGCAAACATGCGTATCCTGTTGCAGTGACGTGCCCTAGAAATGAAATGACCCATTGTTCTATGTCTGCTACACCCTATAGTCCAACATTACGTATGTGGCGTAATTTCAAAAAGAATAGAAAGACATTGTCTCAATGACAGATACAAGCCACAAGACAAAAAGAAGTGTTTAAAGTCTGATTTAGATTCTGGTTCGAGCTTAACCATATAGCTTATGTCAATCAAGAGTGTTCTATGTCTGCTACACCCTACTCCAATATTACGTCGATGACGAAACTGAAGAGAAGAATAGGAAGGTATTGTCTCAGTGGACGGAAAAAGCCACAAGACTAACAAACTTGTAAAAGTCCGATCTAGTTCGAGCTAAACCGTAGCTGATATCAATCTAGAGTGTTCTGTGTCTGCTACACCCTAGTCCAACATTACATACATGAAGTAACTTCAATAAGAAAAAAAATAAGGTATTGTCTCAGTAGAAGATACAAGCCACAAAACCACCAAATTTGAAGATGTCTGATCCAGCAAGCTACACCTAACAACGAAAGCTAAGAGCGCCATAGCTGTTATCAATCAAGAGTGTTAATCAAATACTCGTTCTTTCTTCGACCCATTGTTCTATACTTTTCACAACACCCTAGGAGACCTAGTCCAACATTACGTATCTAAAGTAACTTCGAAAAGAATATAAAGGTATGCATCAGTAGAAGGAAGAAGCCGCTAGGCTAACAAACTTGCAGAAGTCTGATCCAGCAAGCTACACCCAAGAAAAAAACAACAAGAGAGCAATGACTGTTAACAATCTAAAGTGTTTATAAAATACTAGTTCTGTCTTCGAGCCATTGTGATACTAAGTCTGGTAAACATGAGATGCAGTAGGGCCCTCTTAATTAGATAGCTTTTAACAAAGTTTCCTGTAGATATGCGGGTCTTAAACGCCTGGTGCCTCACAGAATAGTAGACAATGATAGGAAGTGTCAATATAAGATAAAACGACATGGTATCACTTATTGACTCTGTAGCTAAATTAGAATGTATCTTCATATGTTTCCAGATCTCGTGGACTTTGCGTCCGTCAGAAAAGGCAAGTGTTCATCAAGTAAAACATGCTTCTACTATCGATAGTCCCTTTATACAGGGAAATAACTATTGAAGATTGCCACACATAGCCGACCATACGTTCCAGACAGACCATGCATATGTTTGGGAGTTAGTCGTGAGCGAAGTCACCTGTATCAGGTTAGTCGGCGAAGTTGCCTTCTGGCCTTTAAAAGCTGTATCATATCAGCCAGTCTACTATAAAGTTTGCAACATCGGGAAACAACGTCGAGAAAGTCGAGGAGCAAACTGGAGCTAGAATAGGATGGATTCCAGGCTACTCCCAACCTAACGCCGACCTTGGTTGGGGAGGGGTCGGGTGCAAAGTCGCGAGAAGGTCCTGAATGTGTGACAGGGAGCTTTAGACATCCGCAGAAATAACTGCAAAGTCATCAGTACATATTTGCATACCCCATTCTTAACAGGGCAGCTTTGCAGAGATTGCGTCAGAAAACGCCATTAGTAAGTCGTTGCCATGGTTATGAGATACCCTTGTGACTTTTACCCTGGTCACGTGCACAGTTCAAAGCCCCCGTACCAGGTAGGGACCAGGTAAGGCTCCATCAGTATGACCCATCGTCAAAAGTACCAGGAACGGCTATTTTCTATTCCCTTTCTACAATCGTGAATAGCATATAACAGATAAGACAAAGTGTAAAGAAACGTGAATAATCTAAATGAACGTAACTTTGGGGTTCAAAATGAAGGTTAAATACTTATAAATTTGAGTTCAGACCTTAAACATTATCTTATGTCCAAGTCCCACAATGTTGAGAGGCTCATATGTCAATCGCCAACTGAACACAGAATCGTTCGGGTGTCATTTGAATGAAGATAAATAGCTCTTATGATTATCTCACGTCAGAGAGTTAGAAATTATATGATATGAGACGTTTTCTTACTTGAGCTTCTTTCGTCCCGTCCAGGCTCGATGCTGAATGAAAGAAAAAAAAAATCACATGAACGTCTGGTCATCTGTGGCTGGGAATCGGGTTCTGCTGCATAGCATAGAAGCGCTACTTTACTAGGGAACCCATAGTTAGAACACTCGTTGTTCCACTTGTAACCATTGTTAACTTACACTGTCTGTATACTTTTTCTATGCATTGATTTTATTACAATTAGCACTCGGGCAAGAACCTGCAATAAATCACTATTATTAGATTAAACATGCCCTACGTTATGCCAACGCTAACTCATTCGAAATCCAAACAGACCTCCATCCCAATGTCCCCCGTATGATGCACTCCTGTATAGAAATTATCTAAACTGCGCATACCTGGGAGGTGCTGCACTAGAGATCTATCAAAACCACTGTTTTTAAAGTTATGGATTTACGTAACCCGAAGGATTGAAGTTAATGGCGGTTATAGATCCTAAATTTGCAAAATGTAAACAACAACAAAAATCATAAGATGCTTACCTGGCCGGTGCCGCCACGGCGATCCATAACAGAAGGAGCGCGAATCTCCTCATCATCACTTCACAAAAACGACAGGTGAGTCAAGAACTTTCTCCTCACACGTAAAAGAAAACGACGCGGCTTCAGGAGCAAGATAAGACCCCGTGTGCGGACGGGGTTCTTGGGTTGGTCGGTCGGAACTCTGACACCTCACCGGCCGATCTGAGGACTCTACAGGTATATTTCTAAATTTATACATCAGGATGGACGACACCATTCCGTGCTTGACAGGGAGATATTTTCTAGACTCACTTTTCTTATCTTTCTTCACATTAATATTTATGATAATTGCAATTTGGAAAATGCCATATATACTTGTATGTGTATGAAGTATGACTGTTTGGGACAGTATTGCTTTTAAAAAGGCTGTAAAACATGAAAGGGGAATAAAATTAAATCCACATGTACCTCCAACTGCATATGGACCTTTCCCTCAAATCAAATATCATTATTCACATTCTTGATCAAAAGTTGACCGATAAGAAAAATGTAACCCGGATTTAGATTTTTCCTTTAAATTCTCAGTACTGCAGTTCAAATTTCCCTCAAAGCTTCATATATTCTATAAAATGTATATCTTCACCCCTAGAAATTTGCACATAAGTCAAAACGTACCGTAGGAATTATAATTTGGTTATACACCAGTCGTAATTAGCAGCGAGCACGTTACAGACCAAAGAGCGCGCTGTCAGTGGTGAAAAATGACTATGGACTAGCGGGGGTACGTTAAACACCGGGCGGTATGTTATCTACCCATAATCACCTCCCACTCCAGCCAATGCGCGTGTTACTAAGATATACAAGCATACGCGACGAGTTGTGCCAAAACACGGCCGGGTTTACCAAACAACGCAATCGCGGGGATCAAACTCACGGTATACAAACTAGTTTCTCTGTTTCAAACAACGATTAGGTTTAAGGAACCCACTCAAAAATCGCGCAAAGGAATTTTACATCAATGGACTTGTCTTAATGCGGTTTAACTTTAAAAGGGTGGAATGAAGGAATTATGAATGAACGACAGAAGGTTTAAGACATCACTGCAGTTCAAATTTGTAGTTAAGTATGACCTATGGTCTATCCATTTATAGACTGTGTAAGCAATGTGTGGGGGACTCTTTCGTCAAGCTAATTTTCAATGGCCTCTTTCAAGTCTCCCAACGCCGTCAGGAAAGTGACAATTGGTGTTTGATTTTTCTTTCCTAGTTATTTTTTCATGCAAGATGTTGGAGGTCCTTGAAAGATTGTGTTCTTCTTTTGATATACAGAATGTGGTGACAATCCAGCAAAACAACAAACAAAATTCGTAGATGACATATCCTTGTGACGAAATCAAATTTTGAAAAGAAAGAATCCATAGATACTTAAAGATAGATATGTGGACAGGCGTTGATCCTAAAATAAGTCATCATACAGCGTACACCCTTATCATCAAGTAGGCCCTACGGTAAGAGCACTCGAGAGCTTTCAACAGCGTTTAGAGTACGCTGTAGGGCTTTTGCGTGACGCAGATTTCTGGGGGAAAGTCGTGAGTTTCTGAAGGGGTAGTAAAAAAACAGTCAAGATTTTACCCCCGAAAATCTTCTTAAAGTTGGCACTGGTGTTACACCGAAAGACGCTGCATAGGCTGAACATTACTGACTGAGCCAAAGTTCGTTCCGTGCTTGTGTTGAAAGTATGATTGAGTACATTGACCGAAGTCGAGAGCTCTTACTGCAGGGTGACTTGTGGTAAGTTGCGTCACCCTAAATTATCACGTGTGTCATACGTCATGCCTACGCAGGGGGGCGCACATCGTGCGTAGGTACTGATAAAAAGCATGTTAGCACACATCGTTGACCGTGCAGTCACCATTCTAATGGTAATGTCAAGGGCTTGAGAGTTGTGCCTAAGATGATACTTACGGAGAGTATTGCTTTGCCTACCTGTGTGTGTGTGCTTGCCAAACACTGGGTCGCAAAGCAGCATGGATAAGGGGGTCTAGATTCTAGAACGTTCTTTTTAAACTTAGTTTTTATTACTGGATGTACAGATTTCTTCATGATTTGAAATAACAAATTTTCTCTACGTTAAGTCATAACAACGTTAGAAAAATGCATTACAAAGACAAAAACATTTCTTGAACGTCCGGTTTCTAGAGCGTTTCCTTCATGTATCTGCCCTCTCATTTCAAAGACGGTAAAAAGGACTGATGTAAAAGGAATGTTGGCATGTCATCTTAAGTTATAAATGCCATGTTACATGCTGTCGACATGTCAAATTCCTTTTACCCGCCAGACGTGGCTGAGATCTTTGTAAACACTCCGGCAGTCTGTACAATAGTGTCGTGATTAATGCACGGCTGACTTAGCGTGTAATAGAAATAAGAGGAGACACCTGAAACCCGGAGTTCAGTATAACCTGGGAACGTTTTTGTACAGGGAAATGTTGGTTTAGCCCGGTATGCAGGAGATCTTTAGGTAAACACTTCAGTAAGCGTGCGTTCTGACAAATGCAAGGGCAACGGTGGTGTTAGGATCTTCACACCTATGCGTATGTGTCTGTATAAGTTGCGTATCAACACGTTTTTGGTTTAGGTAAAGTTTGCGGCCCAAAAAGTCATTTCTTTGGTTCGATAACTAGGCAACTTTTTCCCGCAAACTTAAGTTTAAAAAAAAAAAGCAGCAAAGACAATGTGGTCTTAATAGTTTTGTGAACATACAAATGCATCTTTAGTCCTTCAGTAGATGAGGCTAGAACACTTGGCCCTATTAGTTACAAAAAGTCAACTTTTATTTTTCTATGGTAGACAACTATAGTCATAATCATGGTATTCGACTATTCGTACTAACTTAGGAACATATGAAACCTCAAGGGAATGAATTGCATAATCAATAATAAAATCTGTATACTTAAAGTCATTGCTAAAAATTTTAACTGTTACTACAATGAAAGTATATATAGCTAGTATGGCAGACTCAATAAAGTTTCCAAATGGAAATGTGTGAATACCCATGCAACAAGTTCCCACCAAAATTAGGCCATGTCACTGGTTAGGCTCAAGGGACCCCAACACATGGGAAATCAGAGCAGGCTTCTTAACGGAGAACCCAAGACAAAGGGCTTCTTGATGGAAAAGTAGGAAGAATTCAAGCTTCTCGTTGGAAGAAATAGGGACAGAAATCAGGCTCCTTGCTGGGAAGAAAAAACCTTGAAGAAGAAAGGACAAATACGGACTTCTCATTGAGAAAAGTGAAGAGATAAATAGGCCAGAAAAGTTGGCAGAATTGACCAGAAGGCCAGTTGAATTCCATCTCGTAACTCAACTGGAGAGGTGTCAAGCATCAGGCCAGTCGGGCCTAGCACAAACAGAACGATTGTGGTGCAAGCATGTCCGTCATGTTGACCTTTGAAATTGAGGACCGACACCCAAAGCTGGTGTGTTATGCTGAATGGCGGTTATACCGGCTATATAAATACAGATACATCGTTCAATACATTTTCAAAAGTATCATACAAGATCTACATTGTCATGCAGAATCTCTGTCACACTTGTGTCTCTATGATCACTTGACCTCTTGGAGGATTCGGGGTGGCAGCAGCATTGTTCATAGATGTTCCAGCAGTGTCTAAAAAAATCAGAGAACTCACCATAAGAGGCCATGAGTTAAAAGCAAAGGTACATTGTAGCAGTATAAATCCTTTCAAGTTAACCAACAAAACTGATTTACTTCAAAATGGTATTTATAAACTTTCCTTAATTTCATCCAGTATAAGTTATACTATAACTCTAACTGCTATAACTGCTATAAGCTTATGCCTAATAAAAAAAGAAAAGGTGTACTAGACTTACATGGAAAGCTACACCATTGTTTGCTTTGGGACATGAAACACAAAAAATCCAAACAATTAAGATTGCTCACCTTCTTCACAGTCAACTGACAATGCAACTGGTCTTCTCATCTAACTACCTGGTACACCTAGGAGCACAGAAATATAAACTTCCATTACTTTTACATAAAACACTTGCTAGAAAAAAAGAAGTGACAAAAATTCCATAGTTTACCGAAAACGCACACTATGGAAGCAGCTCTACGTGGAACTCTCTTTCCCCATAGGTAAAAACAGCAGTTTCTGTCACTTCTTTTCAACACAAGGATAACCAGGAATGTCTGCCAACAACTGTTTATGTTGCTTTTATTATTATTAGCCAACATTGATATGTACTTTCCACTTTTTTCCTAATTTATATTGTATATCATTCTGCAGACCCCCTTTAAAACTGCCCCAGTGGACTGTGGTGATACATGTACATAGTTCCTGGGTAAATAAATAAATAAACCCACTGTTAACAGAAGATCTAACTCCTTTTTGGCTTGAATATTTTCTATACTTATACTGTTTCAAACAGCGATTCCAGTTTTTGATGGCACATAGGAAATTGCTTGTGCCCTGCTTAACACTAATATTGTATTGCATGTAAATTCTAGTGTTAGACTTAAAAGGCTATAATAGTGACAATACATGTACAGTATACACATTGGCAGGCTTATAATTACCTTGTCCTGCTCTGCCATTTGCGGATGTAAAGACAGCATTTTTTCTTGTCCTTCTGTAATGGCAAGACAAAAACATGTAAATATTAGTCTTTATTCTAGAAAAGCAAAGACATAATATAGCAACTACATACATACATCTCTGCTACACAAATATGCCTGTATGACTGATAACTCACTTATGTCATACCTGGGCCTGATACGGGTGTTCCATAGAATATTTTGAATGCATTTCGAGCCCGGAAATTGGAATACCGGATTCGGAGGTTGGAATCGATGTAGTTACAGCTTTTTGTTCGAGGACACAAAACTCCCTCAACTTTTGGCGCATTCCGCATTAAAATGTGTGTTTTCTCGGGTGGGTATGACATAAATAAAATACAATACGTTGTATTCCGCATCACCCTCGGTCCCAGCCCTCCCACGGGTCGGATCGGCCTACGGTCGTCGGGTGATCCTACCCGCGGTCGGGCTGGTACCTTGGGTGATACGGAATCCCCCGTGTTGCATTCTATATTTATTTACAAAAGACAGACAGCTACTTTTAAAACATGGCGTACAGTTGCCATCATGTCATAATATTGTTTGGTATTACAGAAAAATAAATTCTGCTACTAGTATATTACTACACTCATTCAAACTAACATGCAATTGCAAACACTCTTGAAATCTGATTCTTTAAAATACTGGCCTTATGTATCATGTTAGTTAATTTCTATTCATCATTTTGTGGTCTTGGTTTACTTTTTGATGATCAAATGAAATTTAAAAAAATGTTCGCACAGAAAAATTCAGACCATAAAACCACAATTCAATATCTTATGCTGTTTCAAAATTTTATCCAGTTGCTTGAGTAACTATTTTTTGCCGTATCTTGTTGAGGCAAAGTTTTGAACATAAGTCAACATAATCAGTAGGAGTGAATCAATGTCATACCTGGCTTAGCTGTGTTCGGGGCAGCAGTAGTTACAGGACCACCCGAGCTGCTAACCTGAGTTGAGGCATGTCCTCCACTTGCACCCTCTGGGGGAGATGAACCTGAGGTGGAAACAGGAGATGTTAAGCAAAACTGATGCAAACAAGATACTGTAACTTGATTTGAGTTTGCGGGATCACATATTTTTGCAGTTGAAGCTTAATCCAGGGAATGGATTTCAATGCACAACATCCATAGGAGGCATACCTGCATTCCCCTGTGCCTTTTGCTTTGGGCTGGCCCCTGGTCCCTTGCCTGGCAAAGCCACCCCTCCTTGCTTTGCCTCAGTTTTATTTGCTAAGAGGAAGACAAAAATAACATAGCCGATCAAACTCAAACATCTGCAACACTCTCTGTAATATCACTAAAATTGGGAAAACAACTAGGAAATGAACCATAGAAGTTCAAAGTATATATCTAACATAGAATGAAAACCACATTTGTTTTTGTGGACAGACCTAAGAGCCTCGGGTCCTCAGTTCTAACAAACAGATGAGGAGGTAATGGTTCATGGTAATGGTGAACCACTTTCAGATAGCTTGAATAACCATTCCTTTTAGAGTTGTAAAATATAACTGATACAATACTGAAATTCCCAATCATCATCATTGACTGTTTTAAGTGTTATGAGACTATGAAGTCCTACAGTATATGTCCTACCTCCTCCAGACATCATGGGATCCATCTCCATTGAATCTTCTTCACGTCTGCTTCTTTTCCCTATAAGGGACACAAGGAAGAAGCAATGCATGGGTCAGGATCTGTGTATTGCATCCTGCATACAAATAATGGTACAGTGTCAAAACCATATAGATTCTAGAACCATGATAAATCAGATCTAATAGACCTTAACTGTAAATTCCTGCATGTATAAACAATGTATAGTGCACAGACTATAGAGTACATTAATCGGAATCAAGAAGCTAAAAAAGTCTTTATTTTCTAGTATGCAAGGCCGATCGAAAATGTGACAATCAACCCAAAGCCTGAAAGGCCTTACAGTAGAGATAAGTAGATGGAAACAGTCGTGTGTGGCAGGAACTCTGATTTTCTGACCATGGTTGGTGACCCTATGAGCACAGCTTCAGTGGAAAACACAAAGTGCTGAATATCTCAATTTTTCTACTGAAATCTCGGCAAAATATGTGTCGCAATATTTCAGAATGGACTGCTTCTGTTTGACTATAGACTGTCCCAAGCTAAACGAGGCCATCATTTGACAGGCAGACGCCCCTCTGGCGGGAACGCTGGGGTAAATAATCATAATATGTTCGGGACCTGTAAACAGTGAGAATTAACTGGATAGAAAAGGATGAAGAGAGTATGGTAGCCCCGGTAAACTAGATGGATAGCACCCAGGCTTCTACATTCTAGATTACATCATGCATACAAATTAAGGCACAGTTTGAAGCATTGAAAATTGTTAGGCAGATTGAACCTGGATAGACATGTCAACGATAAACATGTAATATAGTTCCCAGATCATCGAATATGATACAATAAATCAAGAAATTACAAATGCCGCAGTGTTATTTTCCTAGGATTCAAATATCAATGCTGACAAAAACGTGGCATCTAACCCGAAACCCTACTAGTAGCAGGCCTGCAGTAGAGAGAAGTAGATGGAAGCAGTCGTGTGCGGCAGGAACATGTAGCCAGCTACAATCAGGATAGCTGTAGTCAGAAGAGAGAGACAATGCAGTAGAAAGCATCATTCACAGATAGCCATCAGCAAGAAAGCATTGCATACTAGTCCATGATGTTTGCATCTACTTGTAAATATCAATTTCAAAGCCATACTATCTTGACTTTTGGAAATGGCATTGTCTGACACAAGCGAGAAATAAAAATTTAATTTTCTGGTAATATATTAATTCAACCTGTTACTGACATTTACTGTAGCCCATACCTTTTTTCTTCTTCAAAAAACAATAAAAAAACATATAATGATACATTTACATGTGTACAAATATCATTGATAGTTCTATTGGGAATAATAAGCCATGTTTCATCCGAGGAATATCATATGACAGAAATCTAAATGAAATAATATAAAATGTATATACAGATTCACTATAAATACCATAAAAACACTTACTCTTTTGATTTCGTCTTTTGCAGCAATAATATGTGATGGTACTTGTAGCTACAATAACAATGATAATGCCACTAATAGCTCCAACAGAGATTCCAGCGATGTCCCCACTGTCCAGCCTTGGCCCTGCATCTGAAAATGTATTTTCAATATGAGTGCCAGGAGATACATGTACATTGTATCTGTCTGCAGAAAATGCCCTTCATTGTCTTCCCAACACTAAGACCTTGGCAATGAGAGTTCAAAATAAATAATCAAAATTCTAGCCCTGCCACTGGACATAGAAGTCTAACAGAGTTTGAACTCTTGCTACAGGAAAAGGTTTCCCATTATTAATATCATATACGTCAGATTGTCACATAGAATAATAGAAGCAGCACAGGACTGCTACGTCTGGAGAAATGCTGTATGTAGATCAAATAGACACAAAAACTTGTTAATCCCTAGAACTCTGTCATCCATGTTGACTGTGTGATGTCCGCCCAACACTCTATGTCTATATGTCATTGCTATTGATGTTATCAAAATTTTAATAATGATGAATAATAATGTTTTTATGCTCTATGTATTCAATTATCCAAAGTGCAATAGTAGAAGTGATGGTAAAATCAATGCAATTCAGTCCAATAAAGGACTGCAATTTTGATTGTTCAATAAAGTTTGAAGTTAAGTTTGAAGTACATCCGAAAAGTGGGCCGGTACAACACTGACAGTAAATCCCATAAAAATGCTATGAATTAGGCTAGTTACTCACCGGCTACAAGAAGTTTTTGAGGAGTCCCATCTCTACTAGTATCTGCTCCTATTTGTTGGCAATAATAGGACCCCTCATCCTCCCTTCTGACGTTATTGATCCTGAGATCCACGCCGTCAGGCCCCTCCAGGCTGACACGGCCTTGGAACCCCAGGTGGAAGATTTGGAATTCATCTGGCTGAGTATCTGCATTAAATGATTAAGAGCAATCATGAACCATTGAACCATTGACCTTATTGAAGGTGGTAGTATGTCAACATGACCTGCTCTTTTCAGACATTATTTCACAACATGAAACAGCCTGAGTCAGGGTTGGACCGATTGCTAAGGGCACAAGTTAAAATGCCAATCATTCAAGCGCATGGGTGCGATTTTTCCTTAGGTAGATGTGGGTAGATATTGGTCCACTAGCCTGACTTCACTCCCAACGCCAGTGCCAGCGGCTCGCCCGGACAGACCAGCCCTAAAGGCTTGTCAGACACCGATTAAGGTACCCAGCCCAGGCCTTCCAATATTGATCAATGATGCAAGTGTCATGAGCCGTTCCGGCTTCAAACTGCTGAGAGATTTTTTTTTAATTGAAAAATAAATGGGTTTTCTTGCTTCATATTAAAAATGAATGTACCGAATGCCATGTAATTTTTTGGCCAGTGAAAAGTGGTTTGGGCCAGTACCTATACTGTAGTTACAGTATGGTAAGTGAATTTTCTAAACCTTGTCCAACACTGTATACCAGAGTACTCACTTGCCCATCTTTTCAAAATGACACCATCGTTGCTCCTCAACCAATGGAAGTCCTCGCTTCTGACGTAGGGAATATCACAACGTAGCTCCACAGAACCCCCTTCCACCACAGGCCTCTCTACTGGGGTAGCAGTGCCACCTGGTGGACAGAACAAGAACTGCAGTTATTCACCAGCATCTAAATAATGTAAATCTTCAAATGTTCAGTGTTTTGATTTTCATAGCTTGATTTCCTTGCTTTATTATCTTATTCTTAGCATGCATACATTAAATCCACATCATAACACTTCATGATGACATCGATTCATAAGTCGTCAAAGGCCAAGACTTCTGACAGGATGTTCCTGTCAATAAGAATTTTGTGGCAATAACGTCAGATCAGATGATTATCTTCTCTATCCAAATAACAGAACATGTCCAAAGTATGCAAGTATTATCTAAACTATGAAGACTAGCATAAAATTTCCTTGTCAATCGTTACACAAAAAGGGTCTCTAGTCTATTTACATATTCATGTTTGCAAATAGTGCAAGTATGGAATTCCTGTATACGGAATTAAATGATTTCTCAATATTCTATATCTATTAATACTCCTCAGATCTCGGTTATGTATGCCACATGGTTGAATGGTCCTATCTGTACTAGTATCATGGAATGCATTGGAGTTTTTTTATTTATAAAATTTACTTATTAATTATGAAAATGAGTTCCTGGTCTGCATATATAATTGTTATTTAATCATGTCGCCCATCACTTACACTACGTACATAACGAAAATCATGACAATCTGTCAACCCTACCTCTAATTATCACCTTTCAAAAATCTTAACAAAAACACCCCTGCACAGGCTGCAGTTCCAGAACAAGCTGCTGGGGGTCCAAACCAAACTTTACCTTTTTTTTTTCAAAATCAAGAGCTACCTGTCACCAAAGTCAAACCACAGGTGGTCCAGAAGATGAGATATCAAAATCGTAATCACTGCATACCAGTCGCTAATGGGCCCAAAATCTAATAATAATTTTCGTTGTGTCATAAAGACGTACCAAATATAAAAACAATCCATCCAGGCACAGTTATCGTATTCAAAGACACACACGCAGACACGAGTAACCAAAAAAGTTTAGGCAGGAAAATAATTTTGGGGGAGGGGGGTAGAGTTGGTAACACATGTCTGGAACATCGCGTATAGAGTAGGAAAAAATAGCATTACCCTGTTCCACTGATGTCCCCAAAACTAGCGCCACCACCGCTGCAAGGTATGTAGTGTCTACCATGATGACGCTCTCGCCTCCAAAACGTTGTTTTGTTGCTAAAATCCCCTCCAAAATCGCTGAGCAAAAAATCCGGACTGATTTTCCCGGGAGCGGCGACTAATGTGATTGCGCATGCGTGCTGATGGCGGATCTGTCCCTCGTTCCCAGGACTGCCAGGACCTTCCGTATCTGTGTAACAACATCATGCTGTATTATACACAAGATCTGGTATAGTATATATATAAAGGTGATATAAATGTAATATTCTGCACTCCTTGTTATTCAAATATCACTTAAGAACTTTAAACTTTGCTCTGGTAAACTCTAAGACTTGGGTACGAGCTTGCTCTTTGACCTTTAGATTGCGTCACCAAACATGTGCTGGGTTTTCCCCAACCGGAAATACATCTCAAACCTGACGATTTCCACCACGGCCACGCCTGTTTTCACGTCATTTTAAGGAAGGTGTGGTCTTCGATCACGAGTGAAGTACACCTGAGTATCCATGACGTCACCTGGCAGTGAGCCAGGAAATTATTACCCGAAACGAGAGGGAGAGGGGAGTTGGCGACAACAACAAACGTGGGAGGGCGGGATCTGAAGTCTGAGGGGAATTCCAGCATGTGACCGGCACCCTCCTCGCAACTGGATAGACTTGTTAATAAACACTAGAAGCAGAGGATACTAGCAGGAACTTAACATCCGACTGGCAACAGATCCCTGGCTTGTATTGAACTGAAACAAGTCAAGAGGAAATTGCTCTCTAGCAAGGAGGTTTAAATAGGACCTCCTTGTCTCTAGCTAGTGCATTGACAGAAGCAACCAGGCGGGACAGTCACAACAACAACAACAACAACAACATGGCTGCTGTTGACGTTCTTTGCTTCATGCTGGTGTTGTGCCTCAGCATACTTGGACTCCAGGGTACGTTTGCTATTATAGTTGTAGGGTGTCTGTTCGTGAAAGGGGGATGAGGAAACATAACAGGTGTTTTTTCTATGCGGACATTTTTGAGTTGTGAGATTGTATGACTGAGGAGTAAAAGAGGGTCTGTATGGAGGATAACGCTTTATGCTAAATTCAGGAAGGCTGACAACGTTTTACGTTAAATTCTGCAAGGCTCTCTAAGCTTGAAACTAAATTCAACAGTGCTTGTTACGTATTATACCTGAACTGCACATGCAAGGTTACTTTATATAAGGATTGGCAGCTTTGTACATATACTAGGAAACACTCCCTTGACAACATTAACTTCACAGACCTGTATCTAAATGGTTGGATGCCACTAGTTGTCGTGATCTTGTGACGATATACCTTGTATGCCATGCATTCTCACACGCCATGGTGGGATCGTTCACACGTGGACCAAATAGGGGAGGGGAATCAAAGGGGAGGGAGATGAAGATGTGACTGATATTGGCTGCAGATGTGTTCCTGCCTTCCTGCTCGAAGTATAACTCAATAAGTCGAACTCAATAAGTTAGAACTTAGTGGCAGTAGTTAAGACTAGAGTAGACATTTGTTATACTGTTCATTATTGTCTGTCCGTCCACTCCGTGTTACATGTACACGTACTTGCAATTAGCTTACGGGCAGGAATTTGCAATAAACTTATCTTTATAACCGGCCAAGAAGTACAGCTAGTAACATGCTCATGATCAAAGTAAAAAAAAAATCACCTGTTACCCGAGGTAAGCATGTATATGTTCCCCTCCAGGTGCAGAGGTGTGGACGAGCGAGGGGGCGTCTGCAGTCCTACCCTGTGAAATCACCTACAACTCTACAGCCATCCTGTTCTGGCAGCTACAGCCAGTCAACATCATCATTCTGCTCAAGCACCCTGCCCCTGGTACTTTTTCACTATGTATTACTTTTGTTTACTTGTATGTTTACTTGTAAGAGGGGTGTGACGACTAGCCGGCTGCTGCCCACCCCTGTGTCTGGGACCCCGGCAGCAGTTTAATCAAAATACCGGATACTACTACTATGTTTCACATAACCGGTAAAATACCTTTTGGCATAACACACCATCCTGGAGAAGTTAGGTAAAGTCTGGCAGCCACGCGCGAGACCTGGGTTCTGGGGGGTGCGGCCATACACCTGCAGCTGGAAAGTGCCTTTTGTGGGGTGTTGCTAAGTAATTTTTAGCAGTTTGTAATTACTGTACATGATAACAGACATTTTTTTTCAAGTTTCATGTAGTTGGCAAGTTTTTTTTTCATAATCTAGCTATAGGGTGAATGTGCTCAACATTGATTGAGTGAGTGACCTTGTTGCATGAACATGCCCACTATGGGAAGAAAAAACTCTTGAATGAGACCTTAAAGCAGTTTGGGTTGGGGTATTTGTATTTTTTGTATTTTGTATTTGTTGGGGTGAGATCAGCTGCCATCTCTGACTGTCTTTCACTGGATCTCCGGAATGGATCTTATTATAAAAGGTCCTGATAAAAAGTCTTGTCAAGTACTAGTAGCACTGTCTTTCTTACAGTTACATGCAAAGAATAACATCAATCCAAAATTGAACAAATGTGTGGGGTTTTATCCTCATTTAGAATAAAACCTCAATGGAACATGCACATTTATAGGAATGGACTGTATTGGTTACTGGTAGAAACAGTTCTACTACTAGTGATATGGCACAAAACCAATAATCCACTTTTCCTTGTTCATGTGTGTGTGTAAGCTCTACCACCTGTGGAATGGAAACAGATCAGGTACAGACAGAAATGATTTTGTATTTGATTAGATTAATCAAAGACTGTAGTGTAGGATTGTCACATATTACCCAGAAGATAATATAGAAAATGATTAGCATACAGGGTGGACATGATAGCCTGATTAAATTGCACTTTAAATACATAAATATAGAACTTGTAGCATAGGATTTTGGAGGTGTCTTTTACACAACCAGTGAAATCTGTCACCTGCCTATGTTTTGATGCCTCGGCAACAAATCAATTTGATCATTTTATGCACAGTACTCCAGTCAGAAGCTCTGAAGATATTGTGCCTACCTGATAGACATTGAAACGTAATCAGGTGAGAGACAATACTAGATATGTGAAAGAAAGACTCCAATATCCAACAAAATGTCTCTTACTGCTCTACAGATGGAAGGGTCGAGCTGCTTGAGAAGCAGTGGGAGGGACGGGTCGACTTTGTGGACGGCAAGAACTTGAGAATAAGGAACGTCTCAAGACAAGACGACTCAGCAGCTGTGGCCGGAGGGTATCGCTGTTCACAAGGAAGCACGGTGGGAGAGACGTCACAGCTCAATGTCAGATGTAGGTATAACCTAACGTTGTGTAGGAGATACATGTTAATGCATGCATTGATGTTCTCATGGTTTTAGTTTCGTGGTAGAGAGAATAAAATTAAAATAGAGTGTTTGCGATGGTTTTAGAGTCGCGTTTGAAACAATAGTAGTGCTACAGCCATTGGTGGGCAAAAGGTTTTTGCGGTGGTTTTAAGTTTGCGCTGAAGAGTTTACCGCAAAAATCAGGAACATAAAACCACCGCAAACATTTCTGCATTTACAGTACACTACATGAATTTCCATTAAGTTGGTGAAACCCTAACAAAGCTTCCTTTTTGTGTCAGTCCTGTTGCTTAAGATAAAGTTTATGCTGTCCAAATGATGTCAACTTTAACGCATTACTGTCGCTTTCAGACCCTCCCAGCAGGATAGCTGTCACTGGCTACAACAGCAGCTCCTCCTTGCAGCCTGGAGCTGAACTGCAGCTGTCCTGTGACACTGATGACAGCAACCCGGCGCCAAGCTATGCCTGGTACAGGAACGGCATCAGGATCGGTGAAGACAGGACCCTCAACATCAACCCTGTGAAAATGGAAAACAATGGAGACATCATATGGTGAGGGAGACTTCATTTTATGTTTTATATGATATAACAGATTACAAGAACTTTGTGCTGTAAATGCAAAAATGTTCGCAGTGGTTTTATGTTCTTTTGCCCACCTATGACTGTAGCGCTACTATTGTTTCAAACGCGAACTTAAAACCACCGTCAAAACTTCATCTCTTGTCTACCATGAAATTAAAACCACGCAAACTTAAATGCATTGACAGTATACTGCCCTAATTGTGGCATAAACTGTCATTCTCATACACATGTAGTACCGTTTATCCATAGCCAGTCAAACTTGTGGGGTTGAAAAATAAAATGAAAAAAATTTACGGTTCTCGGTGCATGGCAAATGTGCTAGATTTTGGCACATCGGCAGCATTTAGCACACTTCTTATCTATACAGATTAGCCAAAGAGAACCATAGGGCTTCACTCCACCGCCAGGGAAGGTTCTGTAAAGTGCCTTACCCAAGCACAATGTCAGGGTATGACCAGTATCAAACCTGGGACCTATTAATTCTGAGTGCAACGCTCTAACTGTTGCGCCACACCAACGCCTTTCGTAAACTATTGATCATGGTTAGTATTAACCATAGGAGGCCATATAAGTATATATATGAAAATCTTGCACCTCTTTTTAGGTGCAAGGCCAGGGTTTATGACCAAAATAGTCCTGTCTATGACTGGGATGGAGAAAGTGGGAGGATCACACTGTCTGTCACTGGTAAGTAGCTGAAGTGTAGGTTTTTGATAATTGCATATTATTTTATGATACCTAGTTTATACATTTTGCTTCATATTTTTAGTCCTTTCCTTTAAAATGCAGCATTACCTGCTTATTATAAGCTTTAATCTATAGTTCATAGTATAGAACAATTATTTATAGTATTTATTTTTAATATAGAACATTTACTGATAGTATTTTCAAGTTATCACAATCCCATCCTAATTGTACAGATTCACGATCTAATGGTCCTTTTGTTTAAACAGACAAAGAGCCAGGTGATGGCACGACAGTGGGAGAATCAGGAAATGGGGTGGACGTGGGACTTGCTGTCGGCCTGTCTGTAGCTGCTGTAGTGATCATCGCTCTTCTTGCTGTGATTGTGTGGAAGATCAGAAATAGACTGCCACCAATACAAGGTAAGACAATATTATGACAGATTTTGGGTGGATTTTATTGGAGTTGCAACAGTGCAATAAACGTGGGACACAGGCAGCTATTGCTGATGTCGTGACCCACACACATTATGTACCCGTTTTTTTACACTTGGGTGGAGTGGGGAAATTCGTGTAAAGTGCCTTTATTTCCAAGGGCACAAGATCATGGCATCATCAGGGAATTCAAACCCGGGACCCCCGTATTCTGAGTCTAAAATCCTGCCGTTACACCACACGACCTCTAACAACGACAGATATAAGCCTGTAATTCAGTTACTATGCCGCAGATATATATAGGAAGGCATGGAGGGGGTTAATGCAAGGAGGCAAGCACAGTCCCCTGACCCTCAGTGATGACAATGGCATTTACAATTAAGTATACTCAGATACTATGCAATAATTTCATTTACCACAATTGTACTGGTCTTTAGGAGTCGGTGTTACGGACCTGTTGGTCTTATAGTTAGTTGTTTTTGGTGTTCCTAAATTTGCAGCATGCAATATGATATCTATGTTTAAGAACTTGTAACTTAGATGCTATTCTATTTCAGGTCCACCCATCACCAACGGCAACGGGGTGTCTGCTGTCATCTCCGGAGGGACAACAGGGACTGGTGGAGGATCTGTGGAAGGGTCAGGAACTGATCCGGAAAACAGACCACTGACCAATGGAGACATACCTATGGTAATACATTTTATATGTATGATTTTCATAGAGAGGGAAATAAAGAGAGGGAAGGAGGGAGGGAGGGTGAGTAAGATAGATATGAGTTGATTGATTGATTTAAAATGAGTGACAGAAAGATCTCATGAACCCAAATTCTTCCACAATTATGTAGATGTACTAACACTAAGTAGCATATTTACATTGACAATGTTTTGCAAAACTATATAATGTATACATATTATATCTGGACCAATATTAAACCTCAAAATACTTAAGCTCACATACTGATATTGGCAGTTAATCTTTGACCCTGCATTATGTATGATAAAGTGTGACACTGAAAAGTATCATCTTTAATGTCCTGTACACATCTAGGGACCCATTCCTGCTGATGAAGTCCATGTTGAAAATGAAGACTCAGAGGATGGTTCAGGTCCAAGTGGTCCTCCCACGGGAGAGTTTGGAGTGGAGCATGAGGGACCACCAGTCAGACCAGGAGACAATGCAGAACCAGGTATGTGTGTGTACAGTCAGGTAAAAAGTTCCATTTAATTTTTTAAGAGGAAATAAACTGTTTTAAGTCTAACAATAAAAGTTTTGATGCAACGGTTAACAATGAAGGAACTTCCCATCCTTATAGTATATAGAGATCGATTGTTAATGAGTGATTGATTGGTTGATTGATCAACTGTTTGGTGATCGGTTAATTGATTGATTGATTGATTGATTGGCACTGTTTCACCACCCTTACACAAATTCCCACAGACAAAGATAGCAACACATAAGATGTATGGCAATGCTGTATTTTATGCATTGGGACTCATAGCCACTCAGACAATACACTCATCATTTAGGCTGATTTAGAAAAACAATGTGATGGTAAAAAAAAAGGAAAACAGCGGATGAATCATTTCCTCCTCTAGATCTCACTCCCGCAGCTGATGAAGGACCGGGAACAGGAGTGTCGACTCAGGATGGTTCGACTGATCAGCCTCATACACAGCCATCTAACGGGCTGGACGGGACCCTGCCTTACCCAGTGGTAGTATCAACAGGAGCTGGTGAGATCGATGTCATGTTGTGTCAGGTTTTCTAAGGTTCAAAAGGACTAAAGATTGAATGATATTTGTATCGTAAATGTCATGCATATATTTATGAGCCATCCACATTTGAATCTTATCCATGTCCTATAGCTTCCAACATCTTTCTTCAGGGATTCAAAATCACAAAAGAAAGATCTTGGAAGGAGATATGAAGCATCTGACATTTTCATATTGTAATCCAGTGGTATACATGTACATTGAATTAAGATTTAATTCTTCAATTTCCTACATGTAGATCTCTGATATTCAGAAATGACTTGACTTGTACATTGACAAGTTACATTATAAAGTTACAAAGCATTAAGTGGTTAAAGCAAGACTTAGTAATGTTAACTTTGCGTTTAAGTATGTGTGTTTGTCATCTACTTCTTCACACAAATCATTTCTGTTCTTTGAAGTGTTAATGACCAATTGCTGATGTCACATGTCTTTGAGGTCACCTGACCAATGTGATTGGTCACTTGAATTCTAAGGAAGACTGTAGTAGGACAAAAATTTGATGTACTTTTTTTGTGTTGGAGTAAATCTTTACAGTTTTAGTGCCAAATTACTATATGTTCACTAGCCAAAACAGTTAAACTGACATGCCAATTGTTTTTAATGAATTTTTATAATATCAAAATTTGATTGATACAAGATTCAGAATATTTGACGAGGAAACCAATTCTTTTCAGGGCCCCCCACTCAGCCGGAAAGCTCCAACAATACAAGCTCCATGTGGGTGGATGTTTTTGAAACTGTAGGGAGAAACCTTCGTGCAAACAATCGCAAGCCTTTGGCACGAGCACTGGGGCTAACCGAAATAGACATCAGCGCAATAGAAGAAGACCACGACCGAAATGCAAAGGAAAAGCTGCACCAGGTCCTGGTGTTGTGGCGAGAGCGCAACCCCTTGGCTTCTCCTGGCACCCTTGCTGCAGCTCTTCGCAGCCGTGAATTTAACTTAGCGGCTCGCAGGGTGGACGAGTGTTGGATGCGCCATGACCAGCGGTAGAAAAAGGTCCTAAATTACTTTTCTAAAATAGCGTTTTAATATCAAAATGTAGTTGATAGTAAGAAATTGTATTCTGTTAAGTAATAAAATGTGAAAGTAAGGAAAATTTTCCATGCAAATTGTGCAAAATAAGGGTAAGGAATCATTATGATGTACATAATACATAAAAGCCAGTTTTGTTATATTTCGTTGGACATTCCATTAACAATAATTTTTTTATTTTAAATAATGATTTGTATTAACACAAAAGGGCTTTTGTTCGATCTAGTGCTTAACTGTTATCACCACAATGACAACACCAAAACTAGCTTGGGTATACTTATTATAAACTGGACATACATTTGAATGTATTTTAAAAAGAAAAGTGATGGTACTATTGATACCATTATATAATATTGTTTTGATAATTCAAAACTGAGATTGGGAAACATTGGGTGACCACATTTTGGCAAAATTCTAACTTCATTATTTTAAATACTGAATATTGATTTTATAAGCTCTTCCCTCCCAGTGCTTCAAACTTAGCCATGCACTAGACTAGTATGCATGTGGGTTATATTGTGTTACAAATTGGAAAATCAAGCTACCTCTTGGAAAATCAGGGATCAAAGTTATAAATTCTTGTACATAGTACATACTTGTATGTTTTTTCTAACTAAGACCACGCCATATTAATGTCTTGGTTCCGAGATTTGATATGATAAATTCTAAACTTGAAAATGGACATGAATTCTGAGGGAAAGTCTGTACCTTGGTACACACAGTTTCAGGGAGTGAATGTACTCAGAATCAAGTTATCCTCCCATTCCATCTGAAACTCTTGCTGAAGTTTTACATGTACATAAAAAGTGTATGAGAACCAAGACAATGAACTGGCAACAAAAAAATAAAGCAGTTGTCACTGCCAATCTGGTAAGAAGTAAGAAAGAAGGCTCAATCATTATGTGATGATAGACATTGTGTATCTTATATATCATATGTACAGGTTTGCAATTTACATAATTTGTAGTTGGTTGTAACAAAAGACAGTGATGAAATTCTTGGAGGGTATATAACTCTGATTGAGATTATAGCTAGTTAGACTGTCAGACTGAGTAATTGTGTTTTAGAAGCAGACAAATTTTAAAAGTTCTTTGATCAAACTGTACATGTGTACAGTCACATATATAAAACAGGACTGGTATGAAATATCCATGAAATTTTATTAGTCAACTGCTGTTCTGTTGTGTTGTTAAAGATTATAAATCTTAAATTTATTCGCCATAACTGTTCAATGCTATTTTAATTTGTAAATTGAGAAATATTTGAATGTTAAAGTCGTGTTGAACAAAAAAGAGCTCATTTCATAGAGGCTGTGCTTAAGTGATGAAGTCTTAGAGTAGAATTACTAAGACTTATTGTAAGAGGGTTTATACATGCACTAGAAAAAACTGGATGCCATTAGGTATTTCATGATCATGCAATGCAGTGTATTTTTAGCATCAATTTTATCCATTTTTATAAATACAATAATAGCAAAATACATGACATTTTTTGGTCAATGGCTCATTGTAGAGTGATAGTGTAACCGATATACATGTATGTAGATTTCTATGGACAAGTTACGTTGATGTAAAGTTACTGTTCTATATTTTTCACAAAGTAGTCAAGGTCTGCAATTTGCCACTACACTGATCACTAACTGCCAAGGTTTAGTATACACACGTCAGATTTATACATATCTCAGAGTCATGCACAAGTTTTTTTTGTAATGTGACTTGATTTAAAATCCAGTATTGTATAGGAAAGGAAAGGAAGGCTGAGTCACTCTGATTGAGCAATATATGAAAAATAAAAAAATCTAAGCTAGACATTTTTTTGTAGAGGGCAGTGGTCCTTGTCTTAGATTGTAACTATCTACTGTTAAATGTACAGCTACTACTGTAGTAGTCTTTGAGGAAAAAGCTGGGGAACTTATAATCTCCAAGCAGATGTAAGGGTTTCGGTCAGTCTCAGTGTTAAGCACCTGTTGTATATCTTTGTACTTTGTGTTATTGTACCTGTTTCACTCTTTGTCTCCTCCTTACACAGTGAGCTACATGTACATACTACACGTCTACATGATCCTTAAATTTGTATCCTGATTTGTTATGATTTATCATGTAATTAAATGTAAGGGCTCCCTTGGAAATCAGTTACATACTTAGTTAACTGAAGGGACCACCCTAAAGATTAATACATGTATTTGAAGAAATAAATAGATACGAAAACAAGTAAAGCACAGGGCTGGAGACTTACATTTGGAATTTTCACAGTACAATAAACCTGAACGTGCTCTGTAAAAACTGTCTACATTATCTTCGTCTTTTTCATGGGAATATTACAATATTTATAGCTTCATAAAATCTCCTTAAAAGACGAATGGGAATGAGATATACATGTATTGTCTTGTTCTCCAATACTACTTAACTACCGTCCTGCATGGAGTATTGCCAGGATAAATAAAGGTTATTCATCATCAATTCTTGTAATACCATCATATAGTCTCCTAAAAAAAGCAGTCTGCAGAAAATGAGGCAAGTGTTGTTTTCTTAGAGAACCCCTCTTTTTGTGACTGTAAAGGAAGTCCTCCTAGAATCTCAGGATTGTTGATGCTCGTTGCCATGGCTGTCAGCTGTGTTGCCTGGCAACAGGTCTGTACCATTGTTGCCTGTAGGGGTGCTGGTGTATGGGATGATGTCACAAACTACGAATCCCTCCTCTTGAAGCTGCCTCTTCATCTGAACCTGAAATGAAAAATGCTAGGATTAAATGGTTTAAATGAAAGACCTATATTGTACGTTTCTGCTCTTACAAGCTAAGTAGAGGGTTAACTGGGAATGAAATGAAACTGATTACAACATACTGCAAGTAAAGGTCCACTGCGTATAGCTATTTGTACCAGGCAATATAATATAATTATGTGGCAACAGTCAAGTAAATGCATGCCATATGCAAAAGACTTGGCTGTGTTCTTGCAACAGCGCCATCTAGCAGGTAGCAGAAGAACTACAGAAACTGCATCCATTGACCAATTATCCAACATTGTCCATTCAATATTGACTTGATGTTAGTTGTTGTACGTACCAGGTTGTTCTGATCGGAACACAGGCCAACCACCGCCCCTCCACTGCCACAGAACTTCACAGCAGAACCATGCTGGAACAAACACAACAAAGGGAAAACATAAGAACAACAAAAATGAATTTGTAACAAACTAGACAATGTGCAACCCCCAGTGAACTTTTCACAGTTTCAAGTTGTTCGTTCCCCTTATTCCTTTAATCTATCCATTCTTCCTTAAATCTCTCCTGGATCCATTCATCTCTAACTCTCTGCATCCATCTACCCATCCCTCCTAAAATCCATCTATCCCTTCTTAAATTCCTTCATTTTTCGGTTCATCTTTAAATTCCTCCATCTATCCATTCATCCTTACTCCCTGCATCCATTCATCCCTCCATTCCCCCTTTAACTCCATCCCCCCTCCCCTCCGTACCAGTCTGGCGATCTCCACCATCTGCAGGTTCTTCTGCCCCACAGCCGCATCTCCGTAGATTTTTCTGGAAAAAAAAATGTGCAAAATATCAACTTTCTACAAATAGCCAATTGCACATTTCCCATCTCCCTTATCAGGCTATCTCTATTCAATGACCTCCCTCTACACTTTGCCTGACATGCCATTGACCTGTATCCTGATGACAACCTTCCCTGACCTTACAAGTTACAATCTATTTTAAGAACCTCTCAACCTTCCTCTAGTCTTTCTCTCAACTCTATAGACAAATAATTGTGGTTACCTCCTCAGGTCAAAATTCATGTTCATGAGCTCAGCCAGTTTCCCAGCATCCCCTGCTTCCAGTGATACTCTGAAAACATGGAAAATAAGTCGAATTAATAGATAAAAGAATTAAATAAAAGCTTGATGCAAGTAGAAATATTGTGCAGTGTCAATCTATTGCTTTCATTCCTGCACTATTATGGAAAGGGGGTCTAAGAACATAGTGATGATAACATACCTGGCCTGGTCTGTGTAGTCTGCAAATGTGTTCATGGCATCCAAGACTTCCTTGTCACCTATAAGACAAAATCAAAACCTCCTTAAGTCACTGACAAGGACAGCGGCTGCTGTGTGAAATTTCTGAGTATCTGTTACCTTTCGAATATGAAACTACTTTTCTGTATTCTTCACAGGAAATGATCGAAATTCAATCTGATTAATCCATATAATACATACCAGCATCAAACCTCTGTCTGACGTTGCTATGGAAACGACCTGAGTCGCTGGGGTCACTGAGGTATGCCAGCCATAAGGGCGGAGCTCTGGAAGGGTCAATCCACTCGTATCTACCTGTAAGTAAACAAAACACAGGTCATGCCACTTATATATGCCTGTATATTATGGTTGTAGGACTGGTACTACAGTTAGGTACACATAATCAACACTAACTTGTATTACCAACTGTCCTCATCATGAGAGTCTTGAAGCTTTTTAGATCATATTTGCAAAATGCTGACAGCTACTAAGTTAACATAATTGAAAATTCATCACCTTGAAATGTTTTTCAGCAGCAAAATTTCTCTTGTATGAAAAATATTTTGTATCTTGTGTCATTTTCTGGATACAGTAAAAAGATCTCAAATGATATGAATGTTGCTCTGACTTTTGCCCTTCCTCACCGTGACCTTGAGCCCTCATGATGTCCTTGCTGAAATCCATGTAAACCAGACCTTCGTACACCTGGTATAAGATATGCAAAATGGTGGAACGGGTTACACTGTACTGAACCATAAGATTCACACTTATACAGTTGTGGCAACAATAGATCATCATCATCATCGGTCGACCCCCGGGGGGGGACGGAGCAAGTCCATGCACAACCGCTGACCACTCCATCCTGTCCGCCATGGCCGCACTCAGGTCCTCCATATGAATTCCGGTGTCTCTGGACAGAGCCCTTAGACAATAGATACTGGTGCAACATTCACCATTCAGTCCTATCTGTGGCATATAATCCTATATAAACATAAGTGGTTCCTGTCCTTGGTGCTGAATGACATTCACACAGGCATTGTTGTGACAATGGCAAAACCAGAGAGACAGAAACTTAGGGTGCTTAACACGCATTTAGTAGGTTCTGTCTGCAATGGAAGACTCTACATTGGCCCTACTGATGCCTTTCCTTGGTGCTGAATAACATTCACACCAACAATCAGAGAACCTGGGAGGGAGAGAAAGATATACTGGTGCTGAACAATGTTCATCATTCAGTCTTTTATCTGGCTTAAAGCCCTCTCTTTGGTACTGAATAACACACTGAAACAAAGAGCGGGGTGGGAGGACCAGTGGGTATCCCATATGCACTTGTTTGTTTGCTTGTTTCTTCGTTATCGAAATATGTTCCCACCTGCACTACTCTGTCCTGAAGCCCTGCTGTGATGAACAACTCCTCCTGTTCCACATCTAAGATGAACTGGGGCTGCACCGGCTTCGGCAGGTCCTGGGGGAAAGAAAATAGATAAATAAATAACATCCTGAGATGAATTGAGCTTCAATGGCCTATAGCAGTTCCAAAGGGAGATAAAATTCTAAATAGAAAAAAGAGATAGAAATTAATGCTACAATAGCTGGGTTGTATTCAACATCAAACCATAAGGTTTATATTTTGCAACAAACCAGGGATGGAGGCATTTTTTTCCTTATAATTAAATAGACTGTCTGTAGAAAATGCAGGCAAACAATTTGACCTTGTCTGTGAGGTTGAAGAACTGCATGAGGCACTTCAGCGTTGCCGTGACGATGGCGCTACTGCCGGCCAGGCCGACCTGCCGCGGAATGTTGGTGTCGTATTTCAGGGTGAAATTCCGCTTGGCGAGCGCGATGCCCCGAGTGGAACAGTACTGGTAGAACTTCTTACACGTGGCCTGGATCAGACGCAAACCTCCAAGGTAGCTGGGGAAACATCATGGTAAGCATTAGATGTGTCATTTTTAATGTTGTTTACGTGCCGATAAGTTAAACTTTCTGAAAGTAGAACTATTGAAACTTGCCAAGGTTCAGGCCCACGCATGGACAGTTGAACAATCGAAAATTTGTCCAACTTTTAAAGAAATTGCAGATCAACATTTACTTCAGAATGATTTCCGCCAACACAGATGAACTATAATTATTGAGCAATGTACTTCAGTGTTACATAATGTTTAATTCCCAACTCACCCCTCCTTTGTCTCCTTTGTACTCTGACAGCAGAGGTTGCTGAGACTGGGTCAGGTCACACAGGTCAGGGGTCACACAGGGGGTTTGGGGTCACACAAGGGTTAGAGGTCAGGATGACACAACTCACCCCAACTTCCTACTCTGACAGTGGAGGTGGCTCAGACTGCGGAACTGTGTAGGGTCACACATAGGGTAAGGGGTCATGCAGGAGGTTAGGGGTCATGCAAGGTTAGAGGTCACATGGGGTTAGAGGTCAGGATGACGCGACTCACCCCTCCTTCCTACTCTGACAGTGGAGATCGCTGAGGCTGCCAAACTGTGTGGGGTCACACAGGGGATTAGGGGTCAGCACGACACGCTCGCTCTCCGATATCGTTACCTCCGCCCAGAAGTTTGCGATGGTCATGGAGATCGTCTTGCCGTAGAAGCCGTCGGAAGGGTTGCCTATGAGACCAATCCTAACAGGGCAAAATAATGAAATGTAAAGAATTTATTTTGTGAGTAAAGTTGACACTTGTACAGTTAGTATATTCCCCTACCTAGAATACACCTGTGCAGTGATGACTACAATTATACTAGGAGAAGAAAGTATCTCTTACTTGAGAAGAATCTCAGCCATTTCTCTTAGTTCCTCAGTCAATTATAACGACTTACTACACTTGACACTACAGTTAGCAGTATTGTACCTAGCGGATGCCCGTGCAGTGATGACTTTCCTTGCGGCCTGTTCGTACTGTTTACTGGAGAAGAAGCCCAGCCATTTCTCTTAGTTCCTCAGTCAATTATAACGACTTGCTAAACTTGACACTACAGTTAGCAGTATTGTACCTAGCGGATGCCCGTGCAGTGATGACTTTCCTTGCGGCCTGTTCGTACTGTTTACTGGAGAAGAAGCCCAGCCATTTCTCTTAGTTCCTCAGTCAATTATAACGACTTGCTAAACTTGACACTACAGTTAGCAGTATTGTACCTAGCGGATGCCCGTGCAGTGATGACTTTCCCTGCAGCCTGCTCGTACTGTTTACTGGAGAAGAAGCTCAACCACCTCTCGTAATCAGCGAGCCAATAATGGTGTACAAAGCAATGGCTGAACTTAAATGTAACACTTCTACGGTTAACAGATAGACTGGACCTGACACTTCTACTGTAACAGTTAACAGTCCCTCACCTAGCATATGCCTGTGCAGTGAAAATCTTCTGTGTTGCCTGTTTGTAATGTTTATTGGAGAATGAGCTTACTGCCAGCCTGGTAAGCCATTTCTTGAAGGTCTGACTCCGTCTGCTGAACTTAACATTTCTATGCTTAGCAGTTAATAGCTCCCAACCTAGCGTACGCCCGTGCAGTGATGACTTTCCGCGCCGCCTGTTCGTACTGTTTACTGGAGAAGAAGCTCAGCCACTTCTCGTAGTCCGCCAGTCCGACCTGACCAATCAGCTGGAAGCCGGTCGGCAGCTTCATGCCGTAAACGGGGAGGTCCGTTTCATTCACCAGCCAGCTCTGAAAACAAAAGCAACATAAATGAAAAACTTTTTTTTACATTATTCTTTTTTTATTAATGCTGAACTAACTTACCGACTTTTGACAGCACTAGTCACACAAACTTTTAATATTCAAACAAAGTTTTACATCAGAGTCTGTACTATGTTAGATTAGACACCCTTAAGGCTGGTAAAGCATTTATTAAAATACTTGTGTGTCTAACCTGTCTGTAGTGACTCCTCGGGAGTCTTGAAAAAGTAGAGGTCTGGTTTGACTGTACATGTACTTGTTTAAAATGATTTGATGTATCCAAAGTACTGTAATTCTTGATTTGTTAAATGCAACTTAATTTTAGCTCATTTAACGGTCGTTAGTCAACAGCTAAAATTTCAGCATTCGAAATATTTGATCACTAATATTTTAGACAGTAATATTTGTTCCTACCGCTAAATCTAAGTGCTGTGACCTACTCTATTTTCCCTCAATGGCTAAATTTTCCTGCCGCTATATTAAAGTGATTCACAATATCCAAGTATCCAAGTATACACATTGAACAGGAATGCTCCCTAGCAGATTTGCTGGGTACTGCAGGTGCATATTTACCATGTACTGCCCAAACACTCGACTGTTGACGTCAGGATGCTGTGCGAGGAATTGTGGGAAAGTCTCGAGAGTCTTCCTTCTGAAGCAGTAGAAAACCACGCTGGCCAGACGGGAAGATGTCTGATCGGCCGCAGGCTTCTCAAGAAACCTGGAGATTCTGTAGGAGGGAAGGAAGGAAGGAGTGAGTGGATGAGTGGATGAGTAGATGTGGGAAGCAATTATAGAAGCCGGTGCTAAAAAGACATTAGAATGTCTGGTCAACTGCAGACTTCTGAAGGAACCTGTTAATTGGCAGGAAGGAATAAAAGAATGATTGAGGGATAGTACCAACCTTGCTTGCCCTCTTAGTGCACTAAATACATTTAATTTAGCTTAATTATTTGAGGGTTTAATACATTTTGTATGATAAGATACGAATAAGAAACATCAGTCTAATTCATTCAAAAGCCAGAGAGCTTCAAAATATGGAGAAAAACATTCTTTCTCCATATAGTATAAGTAAACAAAGTTTTATTGATTTTCCAGGACTAGCAGCAGTACTGTCAAACATTTTATCAACCATCTAAAACAAACAGGCACATGACCAGCACCTGCCTACTACCTGTTTATGAATGTGTTAATGATTACTGTTGGGCTAAACCAACTCAACCATCAGTGTGATCCCAAACTGATATGGTAAAGGACTTCAAAACATTTAAAATATAGCTTCTTAAGAACTTTTTTAGGATTAGGAACAATATATACAGTTACTTCAATTAACAATTACGATATAAATGCTTGGGAAAAATCTCTAGTTGCACACAGGTATAATCACAGTATTCACCTCAAACTAAATGAGTGTATAATTGTTGTCTACAATATGTAGGTATAGTCTACCATGACCATGTTTATACTAATTATGAAGGTTATTGTTGTGCAATATTGTTCTTACAAATTGAATGCCATCTTCAACTTGACAAGTTTTAATTAGTATTCTTCAATTCATTACGAATATAAGTTTTAGAGTTATCTGAAATAGTTTCTAAATAGTTACATTATATTTAGTCAACCCCGGCTATTGGACTTGTCCTAAACAAATTTGCCTTGACTTGACTCATGACTGCCACAGGACCATGCAGGGAGGGGAGGGACCTTCCAGTGCCCAAACTGCCGTCTGAAGCTCAGGCTGCCACCCCAGGGGGTCGCAGGTTTGCCGGGCAACCACATTGTGGCCAACATGTGTGAAAAACTTCGTAAACAAGCAACGCTGTCAGGGGAAACAAAGGAACAACCCCAGTCTGGAAACAGGTGTGGCTTTCACCCCTCTCAGACATTGAAGCTCTACTGTAAACCATGCGAAGTGCCTATCTGTGAACTGTGTTTGGAAGAGGCCCATGATGGTCATGGAACAACAACAATCAAAAAAGCTGCACAGGAAAGGAAGTCTACGGTCCAGACCTTGATCAATGAGGCAAGGAACATTCTGGAAAGTTATTACAGCTTTGTCAAAGGTCTAGGAGAGACAGTGAAAGACCTGAATAAACAGAAACGGCAGAGAGACAATGCTATCACTCAGGCCTACAACCAAATGGCGCAGACAACGTTGCAGAAACTCACAGAGAGAAAAGACCAACTCTTGTCTGAATCACAAGAAAACTATACCAAGAACTTGAAGACATTAAGTAATGAAAAGGACAGAGTGTTTGCAGATTGCAATGAACTGTCTGCTGCCTGTGATCGAGCTGAACAAGAAATGCAGCAGGGAGGGCTATATATGAGTCTAAGCCAAGAAACCTTTGCAGTCATACAAAAGTACAGAGGAAAAGCAGCACCGCCCCCAGTACAAATCAAACCTGCTGTCTTCCAGCCCACAGACACCTCGGTGCCAGTATTGGGGCATGTGGCAGTCCAGTCTCTCCCAACTGCACCAATCAAATTTGGTGGATATGATTCAGAAACAGGACAGTTTTTATTGCATCTATCTGGTGTTACCGTGTCAGATGATGATGAGATCTTTATAGGAGACGGTATGAACAACGGAATCCACGTCTTCACCCTGCAGGGAACATTTGTGAGACAGTTCCCAACAGTTGTGCCAGGGAACTTTCTTGTGTCAGATAGACAGGTCCGCCAATACCCAACAGTCGAGTCAGGGGAACAGAAAATGTGTCCAAATGATGTAGCTGTGGACGGAGAGGGGAACCTGTGGGTGGTGGGGTGGGTTGACCGGAAGAAAAACCAGAGGATGGGGAGAACAATTCCTGCTGAGTATGCTGTGCTTTTCGACAAACAGGGCAGGGCGCTGACAAAATTTGACCTACAGCAGACAGGGAACAAGAGAAGAGTTGTTGTGGACACCAGGAGGAACCACATCCTCATCACACAAACCAAAAGACAGTACAGGTACAGGTACAGGGACAATCAACCACATAGTGAAGTTTTGGTGTTCAAGCCAGATGGAACATGTGTTAGTACCCTGGGTCAGCAACAGGGGATGAAGAACCCAGAATTTGTCACTGTGGACTGGGAAGGGAACATAATTGTGTCAGACAGGGAAAATTATAGTGTCTTTGTGTTCAACGGAGATGGAAAATCTTGGTTCAAGTTTGGTTACGGAAGTGAGGGTAAGCTGTGGCGTCCTCGTGGCATCTGTACAGACAGGGCAGGTAACATTATCGTGGCAAACAGTGGAAACAGTCGTTTGGAAATGTTTGACAAAACGGGCAGATTCCTCAAACACATCCCTATAGACACGTACCAGCCATGTGCTGTTGCCATGGCAACAGAGGGGCAGCTAGTAGTAACCGGTGAGATGGACCACACAGTCTCCATAATTTATAACTACTGAACCTGAGTAAAAATGTTATCAAATTGATCAGTAGACCTCTAACTTATATATATGTCCATACTTTGCAAATATTGTCAACATTCACATTGTATATATAAAATTTCATTGTGCCATTTAATGGACACTAGTTTATCATAACATTGCTTCCAAAATTGCCTATTAATAAACAGAATCTAGATCTAACAGGTATTTTAGCAACATTTGCAAGCAAATACATGATGTTTACCTTCACATGGCCTAACCTAACAAACTACAGTGACTGCATGCTCTGCCTACTACTGTCTTACTCAAATACATTCATATATGGTGACCAGCCCCTCCAACTATGTCCTGCCAACTACTACATCATGTAATCCAACATCAGAAGGTGTCAATTACCAGTACAAGATTTAATACTATGCTATTCGTTAACATCTGATCATTTGTTGACTTAATTATCCAGTTATGATTAGTTCTCTGGTCTGACCTCTGACCTCAATCCTTTAAGTCTGCACTTTTATGTAAATATGTACTTATGTGTATATCTGGTGTATGCTTTAGGTGTTGCATTGTGTAATGTGCCCTGGAAGATTAGCCCCTCAAAGGGGCTAAAGGGCATCCTAATAAACCAATAAACAAAACATGGGGTGAATCCTGGACATTGACCTCATTTGTGTGGAATGGAAGAAGAGCAAAGAACATGGAAAAAACAATGTTTCCCTTTTGTTAAGCCTTAAGGTGAACATAAAAAAGGTTGTTGGTGGTATTGTAATTAAGATTAATATCAAAAACACTAGATTACATGTTGAGTTGACTGACCCACCTGTTGGTAGTTTTCTCCACCTCTACAATCCCTCGTGACTCTGTTCTCTCCGAGGGTTCCATTTCATAGTAGATCGCCAACTCTCCATCCTGTAACACATCAGGGCAGAACTGTTTCTGATTCCAATTAGCCGCAATGCCCTAAAATAAAACCTTAACAAACTTTAAGTTTTTTAAATTTGTCCCTCCCAGTCTAATCATGACATTTTATTACACATATGAATTTTTCATTATCAAAATTGATACAGAAAACATCAAAAACCTAAGAAAAATTATTCCTCTGTCAGACAGAGATAATTTTACTCATGCTCACCTTCAGCTTGAAGTAGTCTAAGACTTGTGACAGGTCAAATTTCTGGTCCTGGAATAGCATGTCTCCTGCCACCTGTGGAATAATGATACACCATATTACATCAACTACAACATGACCTGGACTGTAAGTAGTAATAGTTGTTAGCACGACTCGAGATACCACCAACTCTTGCCAACTCAAATGTCTTATCGGCGTTCCTCATAAATACAAATGTAGATACAAATACTGTATTATATGATTTAGTCAAAGAAGAAACACATACCACCATGACGTCATCGTTGACACGTTTGTTGCGTAGAACGAGCTCAAAGTCGGCCACGGAGCCAAGTCGTGCCTCAAACGTGGTGGACCCGTCGTTGACGATATTCTCCACCGGAAAGTCGTGAGCCGTCGCCCACCGCTCAAAGTGCTTGTACCTGAGAAAAACATCACAATGGTTTATTTTTGCCGGTTTAATGTCTTCCTAATAGAGTTTTCCTTTGAAAGTTGGTAAATCCAGATTTTCATTTAGTCACTGATAAAAGACAGCGGATGCTGTCTGAAATGTCAGACTCTTTCCAAATTTTATCCAGTTGCCTAAGTAACTCTGTCACCTTGTGTTTCTTATTACCTGGATTTCTGACCTTCATCAACGTATTCCTTCTTTTCTTTATTCATTCTTGCCCTAGCTCATTTACAACATTCTTCATTCATTCTTCCATTTATTTTTTTACTCTTTTATTGATTAATTTTTCATCCATATATTCATCCGTTATTGGAATGTTGAAAATGTTAGAAACACGAACTCATTCATTTTAGTATGCATTCTAAAATACAGTATTAGCACAGTTTTAGCCCTATAACATAGTCATCTGCTAGTTGGACAACTCTGGAATGTAACAACAATGGTTAATGCTGAACCAATGAATAAATAGATGAAATACTTACTTGTCTGCATTGGTCACTAGATACACATCACTAAACAGCTGCCTCCTGCAAAAAAAAAACACAAACAAATGAAATCTTTTGGCAGTCTAGGCCTAGGGGAACTTTCAATCCTAGAAAAGTCCTTCCAAGGGAACAACGTGTACGTAATACTGTGTTGATTGATTGATAAGACGTTCCACCGTTTGAAAAGAGCCTTTCGTCAGCCTGAATGTGAAACCAAAGACTCTATATTTCTACAGTAGCTACTATGCCCATGTCCTGTGTAATTGGCTAAAACCCGTAGCATTAGTTGATTTATTCAATCTAACCAAGGACATTATATTATATCCTTGGTCTAAGTACAGATCTAGAACACAGGTGTGGCTTGTGCCAAGTTACTCACGTGTTGAGCGCGTCCCACCAGAAGGTGAGGATTTTCCTGCCCCCCACCCCAGGGAGAAGGGCCTTGGGAACCCCCTGCAGGTTTGTGTAGCTGCCTGAGGAGTCCTTCTGTAACAACAACACACAGTTTGCATGAACCTTTACTCTTACACAACCACATACATTAAACACACACACAAATAACAGAGCAAGGCCTTCGGAACTCCCTGGAGGTTGGTGTCCCGGCCTGAGGAGTCCTTCTGTAACAAAAGCAAAAAGTTAAAATCATGAAGCCTTGACTATGAAACCCGCAAACACACACAGACAGACACGCACACACACACATACACACACACACACACACACACATACAGACATGCACGCACACACAAACACACACACATCCACACACACATCCACACACACACACATCCACACACACACATCCATCTGTTTAAACCTTTAAGTCTGAATTGAAGAGGCTCCAGCCATATTGCATAAGGGCGATTTTCATTGAAAATTAGTCACTGGAATGAATGGAACTTTGGCACCTTGATTCCTGGTCAACATAACGGTATCTAGTTAAAGTTATACAGTAACGTGTCTACCTTACCCTGCAGTCTAGTCCCCCCAAGTGTCTATGGCCGGCCACAAGTATGACACAGATCATTTCTACACAGGCAAGCTTGCGATTTCAACCAACCATATGGAACCTATTTACCGGGACCCAGGCAGAAACAAACATTAAGTTCAAACATTTACAATCAAAATATTGACATGGCGGTCCGAAAAAAACGTTACGTGAAAAGCCCTGTGACATTTACCTTAATTTCTTTTTCCAGAAGAATTCCATGCCCCGCAACAAGTATGATACAGATCATGTTTAGCTATTAATGTTTAGTAGAATATAAAAGAAGAGGTCGAAAAACTCGAAGTAAAATTTGTGATCATTTCCTCTCCCGCGAAATTCTTACTGACCTTTCACCTTATGATGGAATCGTCCACTATGCTATCGACATCTTTCAGTCTTGTCAAATCTCCTTTACTTGTCTTTGATATAGGATATTTTGAATAAATAAATTTTCGTCACTCATAATACTGTATAGAAAAATACTTACATTGATAACAACTAAATTTCTTTCCTTCAACAGCATTTATGTAAGAAATGTGAAGCCCCCTTAGATAAAAGTGGACAACGCCATCTCGTATATACTCGCGAGAGTTGAAAACTCGAAGGACAAAAATACCAAGATGGCGGCAACTGCTGGGATTTTGCGCCTTGCGAATCGCAGTAAGTCACTTTTCTCTGTTAAAAACAACGACTGAGACGTAAAACTATAGCATAAGTAAGCTGAACATATCAGTTCAATATGATATTGATCAAAAATGCATATGACGTCATATCTTTCTCTAGCAGGCATGTTTTGACATCGTTATGATGCGTGACCTTTCATACGTAACACAGACATGCATCATAATGTTCACGTTTTCCTTAGATATCAGAAAAGACACGCCCTGACATGCAATCGACTTGCAGCTAACCTTAACATTGTGTTCGACTTAATACAGGAATTCACCTAATTTTGGTTATCGTTTCTTTTTTGCTATCCTTTTTTTTTCTTCTTGAAATTTTTATACAAGGTGCAAGCCTACACATTATGATGACGTCACAGTTTCCAAAATTACGTGTTCATGTTTGATATAGATACTGACACAATAATATCTTCGAAAAAGCTATGTTGAACTGAAAAAAAATTAAATGCTACCTAAAATCAGCTGAATCTTGTAACATGTTGTAAAAACCCAAAGGGGCGAGTCTCCGAGTGCGATAATCCCTGTGTGAACTGATCGTTACTCACAGGGCCGGTGTGGGAACCACTGTAAAAACCTAAAGTGGCGAGTACGCCGCTCCCGGGAGTAGAACCCGCACCAATCCCGATCCGCAGAGCTTGGGAAATCAATGCGCTAACCACTAGGCTAAAAGGTCCGGACCGGTTAGACTGGTCAGTTAGTGGAGGTTGATCCCCACTGTTACACTGTAATAAAATTGCTGAAATACTAAAATATCATATTGCTCTTGTGCATGTACATGTATAACGAATATCAGAATCATAAATCATTTTTGGTCCCTGACATGTAATTGTAATCTGCTCTTCCTACTGTTATGAACCTGTGTTCGTCATTACATTTGTTATTACAACATTGAAAGTAAATGACTTGAGCTTGTCTAGTACTATTTGCCTATATGTGTACTAAAGTACTGTGTTGTAACTTGTATAGTATTTTTTCTGACCATCATTTGTTGTGTTCATGCTTTAGACTTGTTGCTGGGTCCCCAGCTGATGACTCGGCCCTTCGTAGCGTCCGGTCTCGCCCATCGCAACCGACTTCAGGCGGCTCCAACCACCCAGTTTCACACCTCTCCGCGCAGTCTGGGTTAGTTCTCATCTAACTATGCACTCACTCACTCATTCACTCAGTCACCTTTCACTTGTGTGCACCCGAAACTGAAGCTGTTGACTTTGATGTATTATATGTTCAAAATTTTGAGGTTCTTTTGAAGTTCTTTAGAGAGGCAGTAGGGTTTGTGATAAAGTTTTGCTGACATTCTGCTTCATCTTATATTGTGCACTTTTCTGTGCACCTAGCTATATTTTTTAACTTACATGTAGGTGAACCAGTGCACCTAATCCCCCAAATGAACTTCAAGCCCTGGAATGTAATGATCCGTTCAGGCAAATGTACCTCCTTGACAGCAATATGTGCAAAATACTGTAGATTTACTTCTCTGGTCACTGCTGTCATCCTCCATGGACATTGGTACGTTTATTTGTTCACTTGTGTAGCGGCGTTGTGTTGGCGTAATAATTAGGTTGTTTTACCCTGAAGGCCAGAACCTAGAGATCCTCGGGTCCAATCCCCTGATCATGCCACCGACGTTGCATCTTTGGGACAGACACTTAACACGACGTTCCTCACTCCACCCAGATGTAAAAATTGGTACATGACTTTGTTGGGGAGGTAAAAGGCGGTGAAAGGAGAGGGTTGGGCTCCACCTTCCAATACCGTGCCCTAGACACGGTGAATAACAACCCACTGCACCTACAGCCTCAAAAGAAGCTATGTGACTACCTTTACCTTTTACTTGTTTGTCATGCATCATCTTTTGTTCTCCCTCCCGTAGCGGCGCTTGCCTCGTCCCACTGGAACGCTGAGCGTGTGCTGGTGCTAGGCATGCTGGGGATATTCCCGCTGGCGTACTTTGTTCACAACCCCGCGATCGACTACGGTGTGGCCGCTGCTGTCGTCCTCCACGGGCACTGGTACGTCTTTTTGTTTGTTTATTTGTGTGTTTATCTATTCATCACACATAGCATTTTGTTCGTTAACTCCGTTACTGTCATTGATAACACAGTGACACAGCATGGCATGGAGGTGTCCACTGTAATTGTGTAAATGTGCCCTGAATGTAAATAACCTTCTTGAGTCATCTCACAGAGTAGTCCTGTTCAGTGTCTTGTACTTTGCCTTGCTTGCCAAAAGAAACAGTGTGTCTGGTGTTTGTGTGAATGGCATTCAGCACCAAGGGTCAAAGTTGAATTTCAGATTACATATAGAATTGATCCATATATTTTATTCAGCCCTAATTGCTCTCTCTAGTTCCCCCATTGTAACAACAGTGCCAATGTGAATGTCATTCAGCACCAAGGACTGGAACCATTAGTGTTCATATAGCATTTCACACAAAATACATGACTTATCTATGTATGTGGTCCCTCCCTAGTGCCTCTCTTTCTGGTTCTCCTATTGTCACTATTGTACAGTGTGAGTGTTATTCAGCACCAGGGACAGGAACTACTACCAGTAGTCATAATTTAGGCTTTTTGTACCACAGAAAGGATTTAATAATGAGTGTTGTTTAGCACCGGTATCTCTCTCTGATACTCCTATTACCGCACTTGTACCACTGCACTTGTTCAGTACACGTCAAGTGTTATTCAGTACCAAGGACAGGATCCAGTAAATGTACAATATGTCTAGTAAGGCCACAACATCTTAATCTTATGGATGACATCCACGCGCGCATTGATTTTCGCCTGTTGTCCAAAAAAAAAAAAAAATCACCTCCTCCAAGGCTACACAGAACTCCGGAACTTGCCGACTTAGATTGCTGCAAAAGGCTAGCATTGTGCCGGCTTATCGGAAAACTGGCCATGGGGGCGTATGTGGATTGGTATGCCATCGTTGGTTAGGGGGATTTTGCGTTTGCACAGTTGTACGAGAGGATCGCGGCGGCCAGCGAGTATCGTCCAGACAATTTCAAACACGACCTATCCAGAGTGGCTCTCACACGTTTCTTTTGCAATAATGAGAGACATGGGAGAGGAATTGAGGGATTGGCAGAGGGCTTTGTGAGTGTAAACCATGGAATGCTTAATATGGAGTTCAATGCCATGTATGTTGAAACTGCCCTTCTGGGTGTATATGAGTATTCTCATCACAGTCATATATCATCCACCATCCTTGGAGCCAAATACCTTCTAATAGTCTGCTATGATGAACAAGACAACCTGCATGTACTCTCCAAGCAGGGGAGTGGGTCCGGCAGGTTTTTGGCGTGTTTTTAGGCGTTTTTGTGGGGCTTTCTACTTTGTCTACTTTCTCTAAGTAGAAAGCCCGACAAAACGCCTAAAAACACGCCAAAAACCTGCCGGACCCACTCCTCTGCTTGGAGAGTACCTACATGTACCTCCTACAAATAAACTGTGTTCTGTGGTTCAATTCGCACTACCAGCTTTGTACTAGTAGCCCTGTGGTTTAGCAGCATTTTTTTTTGCAGGATTTTTCTTTTTTTCGCCCGCGCGCATTAGTTTTGGGGTCTCCAGAGGATGTCATCCATAAAATCAAGTTGGTGTGGCCTAATGCTACTTTGATAGGATAGCTGTTATTATTTTTCTAGGTTTTTGAGTAGATTGTGACGGACTATCAGCCTGTAACAGTGAGTGACTATGTACCACAGACTACATAAAAGATAACTGTTGTTATTTCCAGGGGTTTTGAGCAGATTCTGACAGACTACATCCATGGCCCCCTCCTGCCTCGCCTCTCCAAGCTGGGGTTGTACGCTGCTTCTGTCCTGGCCTTCGCTGGGCTGTGTTTCTTCAACTACAATGACGTCGGCATCACCAAGGCGATCTCCATGATCTGGCACGACTTATAGTGTGGTGGATTAGAATGAAAATCTGTCTTTATTGGTGTATGTCAATTAAACATTACAAAAGATCTGAAATAAGAATACTATCAGCACCATTGAACAACTAAGATGGTCATTTTTCCCATAAAATGTCTTACAAGGAAAAGATATTGCATGTTGTCTGTGTAAGAGCACCTATAGTAAATACCGTATGCTAAAAAGAAAACATGTAAAATAGCAGCAGTAGAATTGAGCTTCATGAATTACAGCCTAGCTTGTCTTTACAACATCTCATACAGCAGAACACACACAAGCAAACACATTTAAGATTTAGCAATGTGGGAATATACCCTTGGCTAACAGTCAGTAGTCAGTACAGAGTGCATTGTTGGGGGGGAGGGGGGTCGGCAGCATTGAAGTCTTTAAAAGCTGAAACCTATATAATCTAAAATAGGGGGAATCTGGAAATGCTCAAGAAATATTTTTGTGTGTCAAACTCAAAGCAGATGTTGTGACTCCTGCAGTGACAGCATGTTATGATTATGTTTGCAGAATATGTTTCTAGAAGCAGCTTTGGAAAACAAAAATAAAAGCACTTGAAAATATACACAAAGTGTGTTTTGCCATTAATTGTGTCTTTCATTTGTATCACTTGACCTTTTATGTATAATAAGTAGTAATTTCCATTAATGATGTTGGTGGTATTGTTGGCCAAGAACCCATAGTCTGGGTTTGAATCCCATGCCATTCCACTGATGACCCTTGGGAAAGGCACTTGATATGACTTTCCTTTCTAGACCCAGGTGTAAAAATGGGTACCTGACTTCGGTCGGGGGGGGGGGGGGTAAAAGGTAGTTGAAGGAGAGGGGTGGGCTCCGCTTTCTAAATACCATGCCCTAGACTAAGCAGACAACAACCCACTACCCATACCGGGTCAAACTACTTAAACCTTCCTGCTGTTCATTTTCTTCTTTTTTTTCTATAGCCTGGGAACCAAATAATCGTTTTTCTATGGCCTGAAACAATAGGAAGCCATCCCCAGGAGTAATTAAGTTGCACCACAGACCGGATGAATCGCCATAAAAGACAGATGGTACCTAGCCGAATATTTCCCTCCCCAGGGACGGATATATCATACAAAATTAGGTCTGACCGCGGGGGGGGGGGGGGGGCAATCTGCCAGATGTGTTAGCTGACTAGAAAAGGTTTGGTAGTCCACTCGTTTTGGTTCTTTCTTTCTTTTAGAAAATAGAATAAATCTGAACTAAAAAAGCTGGAAAGTCAGCATGAATCCAAAGTCTGTACCTTGGCACATGCAGTTTCAGGGAGTGAATATCGTCAGATGCAAGTTTTCCTAGCCTCCTTATATTAGCAGGATCTACGAGTAGGGCGCTTTATCCGAATTGGCATATCAGTTCTTTTGGCGTCTGTTGTGCACACGTGGATGCAGCAACCGTAGGCCAATAGGACCGACTGATCATGAAATGCCATCAGAGAAAAAGCCAGACTCGTAGAGTCTTCATCATCATCCTCACCATCATCATCATCTTGCATACCCCCATATAACAAAGTAGGGGAGGAGGTCCCAGGCTAAGGCGAGCAGGCCTCCAGCCTGTTACGGTAAGACTCAGCTGTGGGAGCCGTCATAACCGTGCCAGGCAGAGCGTTCCACTGGGGAAGGTACGCGGAAAAAAATGAATGCTTGTATGAATCTGTCCCAGCATTTAAGTGTTTGAAATTTGAGATGGTGACTCCCCCGTCTTCTGAGGAGACTGAAGTTTTCTCCCTGTTCTGTTGCCGTCTCGTGCTCGTCGCCTTGCAGTATGCAAACTTTTGCCTTAAAATTTCCGATGTAAGAACAACAGACAAAAATAAAACATGAGAAATAAGTCTGTTTTAAAATTCAAATTATGTATTGTACAGGAACGATGATGACTGAATTACGAAGAGGCGTATGTTGTGGTTCTGTTCGATATTGCACGTTATTGCTCTCTAAAGTAATTTCCTTTTCAGCAGAGATACTTACGATTGAATGTTCTTGATATAAAAACATTAAACATTGAACGAACTCGTACTTTAAAAAAAACTCCTGTTATATTGTTTTGATATGATATATTGTGACGATTGAAAATTGGATTACAAACTAGCGCCTATCCCCTTCCCATCTGGTATTAGACAATCACAACATTTTGCCCTAAAGGTAAATTCCGTTCCATATCTATATATAGTCATACTGTATCGAATGTTTTGGGTCACTAAGCCGTATGTTTTTGTCTTTCTCGACAAAAGGAGAGAGAATCGCACTACGCATTGAACCTGTTTATAAAGTACCTAGAATATAACTAACAAGTTATATAATAATGAAAAAAAGATTGTTTCCTTGTTTCTTTTTTTCCGTCTGGGTATTTGCATAACTGGGTCATAATAGAATGCAAATTTTTAAGAGGACAACTGCTGATTGTCTTTATAAAAAAGCGCACTAAAATGTCCCAGTACAGTGAGACAGATTTAACGGCACATAATGTGTGCTACTCTTGTAACAACCAGTGGAAAAAAGGCTTTTCAGGAGGCTTAAGTTGTTCGGGATAAAATTTCCGTTCGTCAAGCATGCTTGACCCGTTTAATCGAGCGGCCCCGGGCTGAAATCCCGTCCGCTCCACTAACCTCTCATAATGGCATGGCGGGAAAGCCCACTTATGTGTGAAACGCGAGAAAAAGTCGTCTGCATTGGTCGATGTTCCCTCATGACGTCACAGGTAGCCTGATATTGCACGATTATTGTCCGATATTATATGATTACTGTCCGGCCCACTTGCTCCAAATAATGGCATGGCGGGAAAACCCACTTCAGCGTGAAACGCGAGAAAAAGTCGTCTGCATTGGTCGATGCTCCCTCATGACGTCACAGGTCAGCTCTCTGTATGTAAAAGCACAGCCGACGGACCGGTTGCAGGAAACGGGGGTTGCGCTTTTTCTCATCGCTTTGTTTTTCTCACCCACATTTTGTGTTCCCATCGCTGATAATATATTTTGGAGAAGAATCGTCGAACTGAGCCGGTTGCAGGTCCGGAATATCTTCGCGGCGGTTGGAAACGTGTCCTACCCGGAGCCGGCGGTAGTTATGATAGGTGTGTAGCTACATACGTGTCACTGGATAAGGCCTTATGCAGCACAGTGATCATACAATATCGAGCTACGAGTGCACGGCGTTTGCAGCTGCAAAGAGGTCTAGTTTTCGCGCTTACAGCAGCTCTATAGGAAAGGACTATAGCCCGAAGTCGGAGAGCTATCTTATACAGGTGAGACGTAATACTATGTATTGCTCTTTTTTTCCTTCCTTTTAATACATGCTGAACATTCTAGACGCCGCAAAACGGCGGCGTCGTAAAACTGCAATTGTTGCGTTTTCCAGGTGACAGGTGGGCGGTTTGGACACCGCAAAGTGTCGACTTGCATTCCTGTTACAACTGGAAATTGCAAATGCCACAATTTGCTTGCATATCTTTTTATGAGAATCTCCTTGAATTCTACATACATTATACGATTACAAAAAAAACCTTAAGAGCCCTTAAGCAAGAGCGCGCCTCGCCTTGGTATACATCTTATTCTTCTCCAGATGTTTAAGATGAAGTTTGTTGCTTCAAGACGCCCGTTCTTGAGCCAGGTTTAGTGCTCCCATTGTGTTTTGTTTTGCCCATTGACGCCTGAGCGCACAAAGCCACGTTTGACTAGCATGACGTAATCACAACCGGATTTGCAAAAACGTCCGGCGGGCGATACCATTTAACAACATCAGGGGGTGGAAGGCTATGCCTACAAACATCAAGGGGGTGTCTTGTTGACGTCATAGAAGTCGATATTAATGGCAAATACCTTGCCTTTCATCTGTTATGTTGAATATCAAATAGTGATACTCATTCGTCAGGTGCCTTTAAATTTCAGTCGTTTTTTTTTAAATTTGAGTAGCACCTTTTGGAATTCCTTTTTTCTGAACGTGAATAGATGTGGTAGAAAGTTACTATCAGAAGTACCCCCCCCCCCCCCCCCCTAAAAAGCCTGACTCAAATTCTGAATAGCCGGAAAGTCAGGCGCTTTAAACATTTGCTGCATTCGGACGTTAGAATTGAATTATAGATCCCAAGGACTTTAAGTCTTAGGTTCCCGTGGGAATTCTGTTTGACAGAGAAATAGCACGGGGAAAAACAACTTTTGTGCAAACACAGTGAACCAGTCATGCCAGACTTAACCCTACACACACACACACACACAGACACACACACACACACAGACACACACACACACAGACACACACACACACACACACACACACACACACACACACACACACACTGTGACACACACACAGTGGCAGAGAGTCACGCAAACATAGTCACGCAGACGCGCGTGAGCTCGGGAGGGTGGTGGCGGACGGCACACACCCCTGCCGGCAGTTCCTGGTGCAGTCCGAGGACACTCCATACCAACTTAGACGAACATTAACCTTCAAAATACCGCTCAGCCGAACAAAGAGACATGAACAATCCTTTATTCCTAGAACGCTCAAAATCATGCAAGAATGATAAGCAAAAAGCGGACACTATTGACCTTCAATACTGTATTCTTAATGTTTTATCTTGATATGTATACGATGTTCTTTTAGATTGTTAGCAGATTTGAGATAATTCATGTTATCGTGTCATTTGTACCTTCGATTTGTGATACTGTGTAATTTTAACATTTAATTTTATTATGAAATGATGACGTGTTGATAGCTGCAAAATTTGTGAATTGCAACGCAATTCAGGCTGTCTCAGCCTGCGATGTTGTAAACATTGAATAAAGTTTATAATTTTCAAAAAAGTTTATAAATAATTTTCATACACACACCGTGATATCTACAGACACACACAGACAGACAGGCACTCACACAGAGAAACACACGTACACACAGACCCACAGACACAGCACAAGTCAGAGAAGTCGAGAACAGTCATTCACTCCATTGGGGTGCAGTTATAATCAATGTGTACAAAGGTCAGCGGCACCATTTCCTTTGTGCTTTTAAGTAATTATATTTGGTCCGATGCCATGGAGCGGGGCCAAGTCCCTCCATCCCGTCTGGTTTGTCGCCCTGTTTTCAACACTTGGACTGCCTCGGGCTCTCACACTGTCAGCTGGTGCGACTAGTCTCAACAACAGGCTCTTCTGTGGGCGGTTTTATCATGCCGTATCTGTTTAGAAGTGAGCGAGTGAGTGAGTGAGTGAGTGAGTGAGTGAGTGAGTGAGTGAGTGAGTGAGTGAGTGAGTGAGTGAGTGAGTGAGTGAGTGAGTGAGTGAGTGAGTGAGTGGGTGTTTGTCTGGAAGGCAAAAGAGACACACGCCCCATGCCAAACAACAGCCTTCACCAGTACTACGTGTGGTAAACTCTGCAAGAGTAGAGATGAACAGATCGTCCGACAGGATTAAAAGGAGAAGAAGAAGTTTAAGACAGTTGGCAAGATTGGTAATTTAGAAGGACCCTTTTCTTTAAAATTGGAATGATCCATGATGTAAAAGTTTGAGTAGCAGCTTTGAAAAGCAACAAAAACACAAAACTAAATGACAGAAAATGTAATCAGCATAAATTTACAATACAGAGAGACCTGTATATGTGACCACTTGCGCCTACATAAAGACCACCTGCCTAATGTGACCACTTTTCGGTGGTCCTTTACATAATTCTTCCCATTTTCACTTTCGGAAGCTTTCTAAAGTGCACCTGTCCACATATAGATTGGTCCTTTGTCAGATTTGACTGTAAAAACAACCACCTGATAGCCTGCTGTGGGAACTAGACCCCGACATTTTGAGAACCATCTTAAGTATGTTAAGTGGGTGTAAGTCCATTAACTAAATCCTATGGGCTTCACCCCGGCGTTACATAAATTACTACCAGCTTGAACGTATTGAATGGAATCCCTTTATTGCGTCGCGCTGTCCCAGTGGGTTACGGCAGGTCATTTTTATGTTCGCATGATTGGTGATAATTGTATTGACGTATTTCGGCGCGGCTGCTCGATCTGGCAGTTGCCAGGCAACCTGATCCCGTTGCTGGGCAACCCTAAGCGGTCGCCTGCTGTCCAAGCTGTCGTCTGTCTCTCGCCTCAGGCGAACCATCGAAGAGGGCCAGGGCTGATCGATGGTTCCGTCAATTGATTTCCCGGGAGTTTTGCACGATTACTGAAAGGCTGTTCAGCCAGTGTTTACATGGTTCTTGGCTTATAGTCTATTGCTAAATAATCCGGCTATCGGATCAAAAGGTAAGGGGTTCCAATCCCTGGATATTGCAATTAAGCTATATTGCTATTCCTTTACCTCATTGCTTTGTTAAGAAGAACACTGGGCACAAATTGAATGAACACACTATTAGACGGAAAGTTGATCATGTACTCATGATTCCTGACACTTTCCTGGTGATTCCGGTGCCATGATCTGTGAAATAAACCTTAGACTGATCGAATATCTGGTTTATCGATTCATTGATTGATATAACATCGATTCATTGATTAATTGATTGGTTGGTTGATTGATTGATTGGTTTATTGAAGATGTCAGCTGGTTGTGTGATAAGCCAAGTGTTGAAGAGAGGGCGGCCATAAAAAATGGGATGATCTATTCTTCCAGCCGGTAGTATCACAGACATTTTGATGATCTATTGTTCGATTTATATTTTGATTGCTTTATTGATCCAGCCATGGATTTAGAACTGAGTCACCTCCTGACGGCAGCCGGCTCGTTTCTCGGCATGCTGATGATCTACCGGTTCGTCAGTCCGAGGGTCGTGCCTCTGTGGTTCCCGGCATACAACGCGCTTCCGTGGGAGAAGCAGATACAGGTCAACGAGATGTAAGTAAACAGATGGTAAATCATTGGACAACGAGGTTCTTTGTACACAACCAAAATTTTGCACCTAAAGGTTATTAACAAATCAGCTTGGCAGTCTCTCAGAGAGACTCAAGTTCGCCTTGTCTAAAACCCCATCATTTTTAACTTGTCAATACAAAAATTACGCAAGACTGTTAAAAATGAACATGACAACATAAACGGTAGTCTCAAGACTTTTGCGGCCATTGGATGTACTACATTGTTTTTGTTCTTGATCGATATCATCTTAATTGGTGTCCGTCTGTCACTTTTATCAGGGCAATGCCAACTTGTTCTTCTTCACACTACAGCTAGGTTAGTCATTAACCGTGATGAGGGGGGATATGAACTCTCTCACATTTGGGACCACATTCTTCACACTGCAGCAGCGACACCTAGCTGCAGTACCAGTAGAACCAGTCAGTTCTGCCCTGAGAAAGGTAACAGACGGTCATTGAAATATTGCCTAGGTATAAAGACGTGGTCGTGCACAAAAAGGGATTGGTCAAAGAAACTAAGATTGTTCTTTTCGCTTTCTTCCACATGTCTGAGGTGGGCATTCTACAAAACCACATATTTTACATGTTTTAGATAATATAGCTTCCGATATGTTTTAAATGCGTTGATATTTCACATGACTGACATGATGTTGAAATATTTCTCAGCTTCATGGCGGGAAGTCACTCCATTGTCGTCTGCATCTCCTCCTGGGCGGCGTACTTCACTGTGGAGGAGCTCAAGCCTACAACGCTCTGGTGGGTAGATGTTGATAAACATGACATAAAATGATAAAAACAATCATATTAACTGAAATACCAGTTACGAGGATGGTAACACTTGTAGAAATGATTACAATAAACGTAATTATGATAAACTTAAGTGATTAACGAGAGAATAAACTAAGAACAACTGGTACTGCAGACATCCTAAATGTCTATAAGTCTTAGACAAGTTTGCGTTTCCCTCCCGCACAGGTATAACTGCGCGATCACTAGGCACACCAGCGCCTTCTTCTGGGGCTACAGTCTCGCAGGTAAGACTGGTTGGTTGGTTGGTTGGTTGGTTGGTTGGTTGGTTGGTTGGTTGGTTGGTTGGTTGGTTGATCTATTGATCGTTTGAATGGCTAGTAAGTTGATTGGTTGGTTAGTTGGTTGGTTGGTTAGTTGGAAGGTTGGTTGGTTGGTTGGTTGGTTGGTTGGTTCTAGACTCAAGGAACGCATGATAACAGTGCACTCACGCAACTAGGTAGATTTTGCAAACAATCAGACGTTTCAGATATCATCCACCACTATTAGCGGATGCAAGTTGCGGATAATACTACTGTAGAAATATTTGACCGTTTCAAAAATCTATCCAGTTGCTTGAGTAATAAGAAATAAAACTGTTACCTAACGCATCTTATTACCTGAGTGGAAAGCGTATCCTGGCCTGGTGTCTAACCTTCATCGATGAAGACTCAATGAAGCTCTGAAATTTGCCTGTACACCCCTGCCGCATCTCTTATTAACCAATTTGTTTGTTTGTTTGTTTGTTTTTTGTTCCAGACCTGTTGCTGATGATCTGTCACCCCTATTTCGGTGACGTGTACTTCCTGATGCATCACGTGGTGTCTCTCATCAGCGGGTTCTTGGGAATGGTGAGTAACAAAAGACACCCATCAGAAACAGCACGGTTTCCTCATGACGTCGCGGTCGCCATGTTAGCATGTAGGTTGGTTAACCCTGCGCCCTTGTCAGAAACTACATGGTTCCCAATGACGTCACAGTCGCCATATTGGTTGGTTAAACCTGCGCACCCATCAGAAACACCGCGGTTAGTTCGCACATGACGTCACATATTGTTGCTGATTTAGGCCAACCAATAATGACGTCACGGTCGCCATGTTGGTAGGTTAAATCCCGAAGAGTCAGACCTCTAAAATTTGCATCATGTAGGATGTCATAATCACGCGACTTTAATTCTATGTACATAAGCTTCCAAGTTTAAATATTTAGCATGGCGAACTTTAAATACGCCAAAGTCACGAAAATTCAACCCGTTTTCCACAGTTTTAATGCATTATCTTAAAACCAATGCACGTTCTTATTCAAATGTTTACTTCGTTATCTGTCCCTGTCCCCAGGCCAACACCTCCATACCTTACTACGTGAACGTGTTCCTCATGATGGAGCTGACCAACCCGTTTGTAAACTTCAGGTGAGTTGGGTCTACCTCTTACTTATAATAATTTCAGACATATTGTTTGTATTGGAATAATATTTCACTCAGTGAATGTCATAATAAAAACGGCAAATCCCTCCAAAAACATATTTTTATTTCGTTCATTACGATCAAGTTGAAGAATAAGCTAGTTCCTGGTGTGAAGTGCGTATGCATAGGGTGTTTTATGTGAAATTTGAAGACAATGAGGATGTCTGCAGTACATAATAAATGCGTACTTCAACCCATGAACTAGCTTATCGAACTACTACCATACATGCTTCATCATCAGATTAGTCATTTTTGCAGAAGAATTTCCTTTTTTAACTTTTTTTCATAAACATGCTACATGTGAACGTGTTCCCTGCAGGTTCATGCTGAAGGCGCTGGGGTACCCGGAGAAGAGCCTGCTGTTCTCCTGCACAGGCGTCCTCATCTTCGTCACGTGGTGGGTCGCGCGCCTCGCTTTCATCCCCATCTACGCCTACCACGTCACGCAGCTCATGATCACCGGGGAGTTCTTTAAGGTGAGACTGGGTCATTTTTTCGTTGAATAAATTCATCAGTCACGTTTTCTTGACAGTTACGAGAACATTCTTCGAACAGTGACTTAGAAAAGGGTAGCGGGGGAGGCAAGAAGATCGTCACAAGTCTCGGCCTAGTCTCGTGTTCTCGCGAGACTAGGCCACTCCGTGAACAAGACGGACAGGAGTCGTCGAAAATTTGGAGGTGCGTATTTTCGCTACCCTTTTCTAAGTCACTGTTCGAAGAATGTTCTCGTAACGGTTATTTTTTCTTCTTCTTCGCTCTCATCGAGCTTCTGACAACCCCCTTAGCCCCTGTCACACATTCAGGATAGTGCTGCGTAGCTAAATATAACATCAGGTACAGGTACAAGTACCGGTACAGAGGTTAAGGTACAGGTTCGGACCTGTACCTGTACCTGAACAATACATGTGTTTTTCTGAACTTCTTCGATACTGTTTTCAACTTGTCATTTTCTTTATTCAAAAAACATAACTAGGTTTCCTACCGCCAAATTCCCGCCCTTGTTTTGTTGCTTCGGTCATGTTTGGTGCTGCATGAGGCCATGAGGTCGAGATCAGTCATGAAATAAGCACATACTTGGTGTAACTTTATATCGGTACAGTACCGGTACTTCATGATCCAGTATTTTGAACCTGTACCTAATCAATTTTTACGGTACAGTACCGATACACAGTACCGGTAAGCAGCACTAATTCAGGACCTTCCCATGACTTTGCTCCCGACCCCTCCCCAGCCGAGGTCGGCGCTGGGTGTTCTATACCATCTTCTCCGTCCTTGGTCCTGAATCTAGCGTGGTTGTGGGTCATGAAAATGTTGTGAAACTAATAATTTGCCATGGTTTTGTGTTTCCATGCAGCTGGAGCTGCCCATGCAGGTGTGTAGCGTCCTGGGATACGTGTTTTTCACGGTGCTGAACCTGGCGTGGTTCCGGATCATGAAAACTAATTTGCCGTGGTTTTGTGTTTCCATGCAGATTGAGCTGCCCATGCAGGTGTGTAGCGTCCTGGGATACGTGTTTTTCACGGTGCTGAACCTGGCGTGGTTCCGGATCATGAAAACTAATTTGCCGTGGTTTTGTGTTTCCATGCAGATTGAGCTGCCCATGCAGTTGTGCAGCGTCCTGGGATACGTGTTTTTCACGGTGCTGAACCTGGCGTGGTTCCGGATCATGAAAACTAATTTGCTGTGGCTTTGTGTTTCCATGCAGATTGAGCTGCCCATGCAGTTGTGCAGCGTCCTGGGATACGTGTTTTTCACGGTGCTGAACCTGGCGTGGTTCCGGATCATGAAAACTAATTTGCCGTGGTTTTGTGTTTCCATGCAGATTGAGCTGCCCATGCAGTTGTGCAGCGTCCTGGGATACGTGTTTTTCACGGTGCTGAACCTGGCGTGGTTCCGGATCATGAAAACTAATTTGCCGTGGTTTTGTGTTTCCATGCAGATTGAGCTGCCCATGCAGTTGTGCAGCGTCCTGGGATACGTGTTTTTCACGGTGCTGAACCTGGCGTGGTTCCGGATCATGAAAACTAATTTGCCGTGGTTTTGTGTTTCCATGCAGATTGAGCTGCCCATGCAGTTGTGCAGCGTCCTGGGATACGTGTTTTTCACGGTGCTGAACCTGGCGTGGTTCCGGATCATGAAAACTAATTTGCCGTGGTTTTGTGTTTCCATGCAGATTGAGCTGCCCATGCAGTTGTGCAGCGTCCTGGGATACGTGTTTTTCACGGTGCTGAACCTGGCGTGGTTCCGGATCATGAAAACTAATTTGCCGTGGTTTTGTGTTTCCATGCAGATTGAGCTGCCCATGCAGTTGTGCAGCGTCCTGGGATACGTGTTTTTCACGGTGCTGAACCTGGCGTGGTTCCGGATCATGAAAACTAATTTGCCGTGGTTTTGTGTTTCCATGCAGATTGAGCTGCCCATGCAGTTGTGCAGCGTCCTGGGGTATGTGTTTTTCACGGTGCTGAACCTAGCGTGGTTCCGGATCATGAAAACTAATTTGCCGTGGTTTTGTTTTTCCATGCAGATTGAGCTGCCCATGCAGTTGTGTAGCGTCCTGGGATATGAGTTTTTCACCGTCCTGAACCTGGCGTGGTTCCGGATCATGAAAACTTTTTGCCGTGGTTTTGTATTTCCATGCAGATTGAGCTGTCCATGCAGTTGTGCAGCGTCCTGGGATATGTGTTTTTCACGGTGCTGAACCTGGCGTGGTTCCGCGTCATCCTGAAGCTCTTCAAGCGGGAGATCCGAGGCCTGATGGAGCGGGGGCAAGAGTACTCCAAGCGAGCACAGATAGAGACCAACAGCAAAAAGGGCGGTTAAACTGGTACAACCCTACTCTAGAGTAGAATAGAGTGCAGTCAAATCTGTGTACAGTTATCACTCAAAGGGCTTGAAAATGGTCAAATCAGACTGGTTAGGTTCTTTGGCTCGTTTTGACATCTTTTAGCCGTGTTGTCGGTCCTTTTTAGTATATGTTGAAAAGCCAAGACAATACCAAATAAACGCCTAAAAAGAGTCCAAAACAAGTCAAAGAACCTCTGCTTCGACTATAATTGCAGACAGATGACAAAGCTGGGGTCCCTGGGAAAATAATCTGTAAGGGACCTCCAAAAACTGGCCATAATCGCCAGGAGGTCCTTGTACAGGGTGGTCACTAGTACAGGTTTGACTGTTCACCGCTTCTCCTTCTTTGCTGTAAGTAACTCTGATGAGAAGGTGCTCTGTGGTGACGAACTAGCTGTTTTTGAGCTGAAATTTGTCAACAAATTGAAGAAGAGAAATTAGACGTATGTCTGTAGCCATGGTTGTACTTTTAATTTGCTTCTATTGTTGCATGTAGTGGTTCTCTGTGCCAGAGATGTTGCGACCAAAGGCTGAAGATAGTTTGTGAAGAGGCAAGCGTTGCTGAAACAACTTCTTTTTAGTTTGTCGGATTTAGCAAAAGTCAAACTGAATTGGAAGCTCAACATTGGCACACAGAGATTCTGACAGTGGTTATAGCCAATTGAACGTTTTTCCTCGCTGCCCACTGGTTCCATCTCACCGTATTGCTGCATTCATAGTTTAACATGTCCGAGAAACAAGGAAACACAATCCTTGTGTCTAACTAGTCAAAAACACAATGTTGACTTCCTATCGGTTTTAAATGAAGACCACATATTATGACAATGATGCTGGGTTTTCAAACTTAAGAGTTTTGATATGATTATAAAAAAACCCTTTCTAAATCTTCTCAATAGGATCTCAGTGAATGGTCAGTAGTGCTATGTTAATTGTTGTCGGTGGCAAACTTTTCATGCAAATTGTGACTAGTGATGTAAATGCTTCCTATTCATAATCAACTTCGAAAGTTTGATATGAGGATTTGTTGTACTTAGATAATATTCAAGTACATTTTCGACTTAAAGATATCATTTAAGTCTTTCCAACTCCAAATAAAGAAAGTCTGTAACCATCTAGAAATGCAGAAGTTACATTCATATTTTGCTGGCATCCAGGTGTACTTGTTCATCTCTCGTTTAGAGAGAAAAACTGTTAAGGTCTCAGTCTCCATGTTGTAACTGGTGCAGGTGGAAGAAAGTGTTGCACTTATCTAGATCATTGCTTCTCAAACAAGAAAGGAAACTGTCCAGGTATCTTAAGATTTGAAGTTTAGAACTCTTTGCCATATTAGTGAGTTTTTAAAGGGTCAGTAATGTGAAGTGTGCGTGCAATAAGAATGTCGCATATGTAGAATATCTATATTCAGGAATATGATGCGTGGCCAATCATCTTTAAGGGTGTTATGTGGAGAAAGAATTCATATGCAGGTCATACTCAACTTTTATGTGAACTATGCCTAGCACATCGTGAGTTATGGTTTACAAAACTAAACAGTATTATCTTTTCTGTTTTCGTGATCTTATCTGTTAATGCATAGTTGTATTTGCTGCTAGAGTTTGGTGAGTCTTTATGTTTGATCAACACACGAGTGTGTTTAGAAAGCAGTGGAGAACATTATTACAAAGCAGTGGAGAGCTTTCACTGAGAGCCATGCTGCCCCGACGGCTGACTTAGCTATGGGAGAGAATGAGTGAGTGAGTGAGTGAGTGAGTGAGTGATTAGAAAAACGCTGACTTGAAAATTCGGTAGAAGAAATGTGTTATCCGACAATCTGGACATTGTGTTATATTTGAGAGGAATATATCCTTAGTGTTCAGTTTTCAAAGGCACCACATTGTACAGCACTGAAATCACACGTTCCATCATACCTATAATTGTGTTTTATTACATTATAATTGCCATACCTATTGTTAAAGGTGACATGAAAAAGAAAGTCTCTACAGGGTGTGCTCTTGAGTAACAGAAGTACTTATAGCCAGTGGTATTTTACAAGTTCAGTGTGTCTGTATTGGTATGGCATACATCTATATTCAACAGAAGTAATGTCAGCTGGTCGGTGTACTTATCATTAAACAGTTGTTATAAACCATTGATATGTGAGTCTCTGTACTGCAGCTTGGTTAGAATTATCATAGCAGAAAATGGCATCAGAACTCCTCTGGAAAATCCATTTCTTTATTTGGTAAATTATTATCAAATGTCCCGTAGCTCAATTAGTAGCAGTATCACAGTTGAGCTCCTGGTTCCAATTAGTTGCAGTAACTGGCCTTGGGAGTCCTGGTTCGAATCTGGGGAAGGGCATCCTGGTTGGAGCTGCATTAGTCATTTGGAAGGGACGTAAAATGGGGATCCTGTGATGGAGGAGGTACTTTGAACACATGTTAAGGCACTACAACAGCCTCATATAACTCTGATGGGTAACTTCTCGCAGTCTGTACTTGTACAGATGAATATTACAATTTTTGAAACCAGCTAAGGAATCTGATTAACTATTGGCACAAAACTTTGTCTTGAATTAATCTTCTTTTAAAGACTACATCAAGACATCCTAAATTGTCTTAACCTGACATTAACATACCTATTCAGAGTTTTGGTATAAAACCTGGTGTTCTCAGTCCTATCGTTAGTCACTGACGAAAGACAGTGGGTGCTGTCTGAAACGTCTGACTGTTTCAAAATTTTATCCAGTTGCTTGAGTAACAATTTTTGGTAAATCTGATGAAGACCACCCCAAATATACACCCCCTTGGACCACCTGTAATAATACCCCCCACCCCTGTAATACCCCCCTGTAGTAATACCCCCCTGTAGTAATAACCCCCCTCCCGATATCACTCCTGCTCGGCGACCACAACTTTTTCCCTCTCCCGTTTCTTCTTGATACTGCCAGGTTTGCTGTGACGTATTCTGTTCTGCTCCCTGACGGAAAAACAAAAATGTGGTTAATGTCTGTAATCAAAAGAAAAAAACAACAACAAAAAACCCAGCAAGATTATCTTTGATGAACAATATGACTATCGAATTGGTGGGGTCCAAAATACCTAAGTATCTAACATCAGCTCTGAAAAGAGCAAGGAAAATCTCAGACACAGTCACAAATGTTAGAGTTATTGATCCAGGATTCAGGTGTTCAAATCTTTCTTCTGTCAGAGTGAAAAGGTGAGACCAAAGAACATGGCTATATGTACTGAATAACAGTTCAAAGGCAATATGTAAGCAATTCTGCTTTCTGCCTGATACTTGTGAAATATATGTGAATAAAATAGAAAATTTACAATAGAAAATAAAAACATAATTGTAAAGTTAAAGTACGTACTTCCTCCTTTTTGAGTCCTTCATGATTCGCGTTTGTCGTGTTAGATGATAAACCTCCTTCGGAACGTGGCGATGTCGCGCGATTCGTCGGACCTGTGGATGGTGCTGGAACTTCTCCTTCAGTTTGTCGTTGTACGACTGCGAAGACTCTTCACGCGGGGTCAACTGCAAAAGGGGATGAATAAACGATGAATTTTGTTGATTCTATTGTCTACAAATTTTGCTTTCCCCTAATAAGGGAGTATCCGTGTACAAAATTTGCAATTATGATTGCTCATTTCTTCTTTCTTGTAAAATTGTTGAAGCCTAACTTTGCAAAATTATGTAAATAACTAATTCTACATGCCAAATTACGTAGAATATTGCAGCTATTCTTATGTCCTTTTTGTTCCAGTGGAAGGAAGACTCAAAACAAAATATCTAATATCTAATTTGATACAGTAACTATAATCAAATCGATTTAAACCAGCTATAGCAAGTACTGTACCAGGACATCAGAAACTTCAAGATATTCTCTCTTTCTGCCTTGCCAATATACTACCAAATGTCTTAGCCAAACCATGCCTTCTACTTTCTTCATTATAACATAAACCAGGTGACACTTGGAGACGTCTTATTCCCCCACCTTGCCTATCTTCTCAGCGGCCTTGGCTTTCCAGATGCGAACATTCGTCTCATCAGAGCCAGACAAGATGTACTTGTTATCCAGCGACCACTTTATACAGAACACTCTCTGCATACGCTTCGTGTGGTACACCTCTCTGTGAAAACAAAAAATAAAAATGAATGATAAATAACAAATAAACAACAAAACAAACAACGCAATCAGAGATGGCTGGTTGTGCCCTCTGACAGGACATAAACAATGGCAGTGCAAAAACTCACAAAGACAGAAACAGACGGACACACCAAACACAATACTCTTTAGGGAGGTAACTAATAATAATAACAAACCGAAATCAAGTTGTGATTTATTTCCTTGTGATTAATATACAACTTTATGTGGAAATTCAACAAGAAGACATAAAAACGGAGGGCAAGGAGGAAAACTTGAATCTGACTACACGCTCATTCTCATTTAAATGTACACATTTTGTAATCTTCGTTACCGATTGAAATAAGACGTTCCTGACATTAGGATATGCCACATATAAGATGTCAAACTGTAGTTTTTATGACGACTTAAAACTTTTCTAGCTTGTAAAAACCGTAGTTGCGTACCTCATATGTGGCATATCTTAATATCAGGAACGTCTTACTTCTAACGGTAACGGAGATTACAAAATGTGTACATTTAAATGAGAACGAGCGAACAATGTATTTTCACTCCCAGACACTGAGTGTACCAAGGTACAGACTTTACCCTCAGACTCAGTTTTCAAAGTAACCAAGTTTCATGTAGCCTGGCATCAAAACCTATTATAGATGCAACCTATATGCTGAGAGAACAGCTACACAGGTTTGGATACCAGTAGAGCTGTGTACCGGTACACTGTACCGGGTACAATCAATTAGGTACACTAGTCCAAAATACCTGACCCTACTGTATGGGTACTGGACCTGACTCAGGGGATGGCCACTTTGAAAGATAAAATTACTATGAAACTACCGTGGCAGTGCTCTAAAGCCACTCTAAAGCACAGAAAACACATTTGCATGGCTGGAGTCAAATCTGTGTTTTTACCATTTCAAACCTGCTTTTGTCCTTATTGAAAATCTAGCATTTTCCGAACAAGTAGTTTAGGTACAGGTTCAGGTCCGGACCTGTGCCTTAACCCGTGTACCTGTACCTGTACCTGTACCTAAAATTTGTTTAGGTACACAGCTCTAGATACCAGATAAAACCAGCATACCTGCTGCGGCCCTTGTCCAGTGGAAAGATGCGGATGGTTTTATCGAAGCTGCCAGAGACGAACTCTCGGCCGGTGGGAGAGTAGTCCAGGTCCAGCACGGCGTTCACATGGTCCATGTGGATGTTAAAGGGGGATGTCAGGCGACGGATGTCAAAACTGTACAGACTTGGGGAAGAAAGTGAACAGTAAAATTAATGAACGGTGGACCACAGCTTAACGTGATGTAAATTCACATGGTCCATGTGGATGTTAAAGGGGGATGTCAGGCGACGGATGTCAAAACTGTACAGACTGGGGGAGAATATGGTGTGATCAATTTAATATGTACGTTGTATCTTGACAACTTTAAGATAAAGGCTAAGATAACTTTGTAGTATATGTGATGCACCAAATGATGGCGTCAGTCGCCAGAAGTCAAAACTTTACAGGCAACTAGTACGGGATAATACTAAAGGTGTTGTCCGTCTTAGATGTACGATGTGAAGATAATCACACTACAGCAGAATAAGACATGGTCAAGTTAAGATTCAAGATCAAATGTTAGATATCTTAAGAGACCTGGATTAGATCGTAAGATGTGAAGGTTCAGACAAAGACAAGATACAGTAAAACAAGACTGTGGTCAGTCTAACAATAGTACCTTTTACAGGGCTTGATGTACTTTCTTTTTGATTTCTGCAATCCGTGATTCTTAATTCTTTATACCAAGCTGAATGTTTAATAGAAAGCATCATGCTTCACCTCAAATGAGGATGCCTTGAAACGAAACGAACCTGTGTTTTAATTAGAAACTTACTTGTGGTCCTCGTTAGCCACGGTGAAGACGAAGGCCTCCATGGGGTTCCATGCGATGACGTTGGAGCGCATGTTGAGGATGACCTTCCGCAGGGGGCTCGACCCCCGCGTGTCATACAAGATGATGCTTCTGTCCGCCGCACAGCTGGCAAGGTAGTGTTTCTGTAAGGTCAAAGATCAGGTCATTGTGTTTCTGTAAGGTTAGAGGTCAGGTCATACCGTTTATGTAGGGTTAAAGGTCAGGTCATACAGCAGGGTACTTCTGAACGCTGCACAGCTAGCCAGGTTTTTGTACAGTTGAATGTCAGGTTATTAATTACCCTTTGGCGTAACACACAAGCTCCTTTATCTGTATAGCCGGTATAACCAACCTTCGGCGCTACACCCAAGTTTTACAGGCACGCAGCATGGCAGCAGCTGGTTACATTATGCCAATATAGTGATCCTCTAGGGTACTAGTAAGCCAGAACATTGCTCATGCCTAAACTGTGATCTTTTTTCAGGTAGTCCTGGTTCAAAAGGAATAAGACAACCTTTTGGCCCTCTACAGCAAACATGACTCACCTCGATGGGGTTGAACCTGACACAGTTGAGGCTGTCCACCCCCCAGGAGAAGGACCGCAGTGGTTCGGCCCGGGCGTGGTCCCAGATGTCCACAGTCTGACCGCAGGTCGCAAAGGTCGGGTCCTTCCAGTGGTGGTCGATGCCCGTGAAAATGTTCTGAGGGAAAAATCACAAAAAGTAGACCAAGTCATTTGTCTGTTTTCTTGTTTGTATTGTATACCCGGTAAACCATCAGGGGGTAACACATCAGGGTTCGTACAGTAATTGAATATTACAAGCTGCATATCTGGGCAGATTTATTTGATCCACCCACACTTAAAGGAACCTCTAGTCTTTTCTTATGCTTTCATTGTGATATATTTTTTTTCAGGTATTCCTGGTTCAACAAAACCAACACTTTCTGCATCTACAGCAAGCATACAGCTTTTTCTTTTTCTTGCTGCATATTTAGATTACAGATTGATTTCATGTCTCTCTTATTCATCATTTATTTGGCTTTGGACACACAGCCAGGGCTGCCCAACTGAAGCATTTTTTGTCTATGTTATTCTGTACAGGGCACGCCAGTAAAGCAGGGTGTCAAGCACTGAGCGTGCCAACAAAAGATCAGTGTATGACACAGTTGTTTGAGACAGTAAACCGTCCTGTCCACCCCTCACCTTCCCCAGGATGGTATGGACCGGCTCCTCCTCCTCCCCATCATCTGGAGATGTCAGGCTCCACATCTTTACTGTCTTGTCATCTCCAATCTGGGAGATAAAACATAAAACAAGATAAAACATCGACATCAGCCTTCATGTCATTAAACCACTCTTCCAATGTGGACTTAAGCTATAGGACTTCAATCTTTTAATTCAAAACTGAGCTGAAAAATTAACATGAAGAAAGCAGAGTTCTTGTCATCTCCAATCCTATACCTCGGTTCACACAGTTTCGCATAGTAATTAACGGAGTCAGATTCAAAGTTTTCTCTGCTTTCTCCCTGTCTTCTTACTTCAAATTTCCATCAATCAACAAACAGGCATAACTATTGTCTTCACTTAATCATCAATGTCCAACTATTTCAAACATGCGTCTCCAGCCATGGGTCAAAGGTGAAAGGTTATAGCCTTACCGACAGAAAGTTGCTGTGATCCGGCGTGACGCACATCCCGCGCACGAACCCCGTGTGAGCCTGGATCGTTCTTCTGCAGTCTCGACTCGCCAAGTTCCAGATCTTGATCTGAAGGTTGGATTTTAAAAAATGAGATACATGATTGGGACATATCTAATATATGATTTTGAAAGTTCATTTTCACATTCAGAGCCTGGAGATATGATTGACAGTAAGGGTCTTATTCATCTGTATAAAATCACTAGACTAAGTGTAACAAAATTTGGTTGCATACATGTTGTCATGTACTATGATGTAGCAAAACATAGTTATCCTAGACTGGAGAGACTAGGATAATAATCTGGAAATTAAAAAGAGATGTCACAAATTTTAAAATACGGGTGGCTTTTAAATGTGATATATAGAATAAATTCTGACTTAGAATCTAAGTCAACACATTTTGTTACCATCAGTACATGTAGGTTTACATTGGACACTGATCTATTTGATTGATGAGTAAAAAATTAACGACACCTTCCATGAATTTGCCTCATGTACATGTACATGTATCTTAAGATAACATATCATTGCTCCACCACTAAACTGCCAACAACCCTTGATTATGAGACTCTAACCTCCCCATCGCAGGCCCCCGTCAGCAGTGTTGACAGCGATCCCGGGTGTTTCGCCATGCAGTTCACTCCGTCACGGTGTCCGTCCAGCGCGCCGACAAACGGTTTGGCGAAGACGCGCTCGAGTTTGGTGGCGTTCAGCGCCCGCGTGTATTCCCGCGCCGCCTCAAATGGGTGGAGGGAAGGGTCATAGTTCCTGGGTACTGGGGGGAGAAGAAGAGATTTTTCATTCATTACTTTACTCACCGCGATAACCAGAAAGATATGCTGCAAGAAATAGGCCTAGACTGGGCTGGTGAAACACCTCAGGCCCATCCGCGGAAAATGATGACCAGCAGGCTTGTAACCTTTGTTTGTAAGTAAATATGTATTCAGATTTTAACGGTAAATAGTATTTGTAATTTGTCTGTCCCTGCACATTTGGTCATCCCAAGACCATCGTGACCTGGGCTTTGTGACCTGTTTTCTTTCCAAATAAAGAATGATTTTACTAAAGGTCAATGAAAACAGATTCTGAAATTTCCCCATCTAATATCTAAAATTGATGTTTTAATTACTTGCAAATCTAGGTAATAATGCCTCTCCTGCCAAAAAATTATCTATAAACTGTATTTGTTTGCTTCAAAATCAAGGCTTATTTGCATTTTCTGCACAGGTCCGTTTCAAGTTAAAGTTAGTAGCTTGAACGTACAAAATCATTGAACGTCTGAAAATTATGTAATCAGCTCAAAATTCTAAGCTGTTGTTAAACGTTGGACCACGATTCAGTGTTTATAAAGCAAAACCTGTCCGCACATGTACGTGCGCTCAGCTGTTTAGAGGTGGGAGGGGGGCGCTAGGGTAACAGGTCAACTCGCCCCAAGTCCAACTCGCCCCAACTATTTACGACCAACTCGCCCCAATTCTATATATCAATCAGGGCTTATTAAACTTGGTTTGATCAAGGTTTGATATGCATATATCCTACTTCTAAATATTGCTTTACATGCTAACAAAGTTTCCTGACTTAAATCTTAACATTCTCTTCTCTGTTCGGCATTTGACACCGATGAATGCCGGGGGCGTCGGCGGGCCATGTAGCGAGCGGCACGCCGGGTTCACCGGGACCTGCGCCCGCTCGCTATAATCTCAAGCATGGCTCACTGCTGACTCAAATTATGATTCAAGTATATGCTCAAAGACGCTTAGTTTCCTAGCACATACGGTAAGCCAACAGTCTTTCAGATCGCCATGCTTGAGACTATAGCTAGCGGCCGTCGGCACGGTGACACGGCGGGCCGACATGCCAACCGGGTCCGCCAGCGAATCTCGAGTTCGTTGCTAATACGTGCCCAGCGAAAAAATATGTTAAATTAGAGTCACGAGGTTTGTTAACATGTAAAGTAATATTTAGAAGTAGGAGTCATGCATATAAAATCAGTATAAGACCAAGTTTGATGAGCACTAATTTGGGGCGAGTTGGTAGTAAATAGTTGGGGCGAGTTGGACTTGGGGCGAGTTGACTAGGATTCGGCGCTAGCTACACTCACGTCTCTGGATGTCCCTCTTGGTTTCCCGCGCGTAGTCGTCTGGATTACGACTCAGCACCTTGATCTTCATCTTTAAGGAGTTGTCTCGTCTTATCTGATCTGGAGAAAGACGTTTAGTTCGACCCAAAAGTTAAAATTTCGCCATGGTTTTCCTTTTGTCCATTTGGTGGGCACGCTTTGGGGCCTCGTGAGTAACTTTAAAAAGTAGGCTATCTAATGTAATTCTCGAGCTGCCTGTCAAAATTTAAAAAATCTGCAAAATAATCAATTAGAATACAATATTTACATCGATTTGCACTATTTGATAAATTCTAAGTTTCGGTGGATATTTTTTTGTTTTAATCGCAATGAATGTATAATCAGGCTAAAAATATATCTACTTTGGTAGCCTCGTGGGGCCTCGCGATCTTGTGACTGGGGAGGAAAACCAGAAAACTATCGTCTGAAATTTACCATAAATGAGACATTTTTGACACGAAAAACATGAGTTTCTTCGGGTTCGGGACGACTGCAGACATCGACGTTGTCTTGGACGGATCCCAGACGCGGAAATACGTCGAACACAAGACGGAGGAAGGGCGGAAGGAGAAATATCCGCTGTACTACGATGGAGAGACTGTGGCCGGGAAGGTAGGAGGGGTGTGGGGAGGGGGGCACTCTAGGTGCTTTTCGCAAGGAAATCGTTTCACTGTACGCGCAGAGAATACATAAGTGACTGCATAATGATTAGAAATGGTGTATAGATGTATTCTGAGGGTCTCCTTTTCACATTCACTCATAATATATCATGTGTCACTGTGTCATGTGCAGAGTACACAGGGAAACATTAACAATAGCGCCTATGTCACATTTGCTCGCGGCAGTTCACAATAATATATATTTGAATATATATGTGAAATTTCCATCTTAAAGTAAGCTCCCCGGCAGCTTCGGGCCGTAATTTCGCTTTTTGTCGCAAAATCACACGAGGTCGCGAGGTCACATCAGAACTTCATATCTAAATGTATTACAACTCTTCGGACGTGTCTGAGCTTACCTCTCAATGGTACGCCCGTGCGGTTTTCGCCATCATGTTTATGACAAATCTACCTACAATTTGATATAAATTCTAAATGCGTACCACAAAGAGAACTTATTCTACTAATTCCAGTTTGGTGGGAAGTTTGAATGGGCCAAATGGGACGCCATTTTCCGGTCTGTCGCAAAATTGCTAATTTGCATAAAATGGCCGAAACCTATTGTCGGTAGGTCGTTTCCCTGTGGAGTACAACTTGTTAGAGGATGTTGACTCGAGAAGAAGTAGAGTAGAGTAGAGTTTCTTCGGCCAGGTAGGAATCGGCTGGTTTCATTTTAGGCCGCTCTTCACTTATAACATGTATGTTTCCCCCTGGAATACATTGATTAAAATGTCTGAATAATCAGGTACAGATATGTAGGTACATATCATACAGAGGCTCGCTGCTTCTTTCCCGAAGATGGCTGTACGTGGTATGATTGTAAAGATCACTCAATTATTCAAGAATGACATAAAGCCCAGGTAACACCTGTCATAGCCGGCCAAATATGTGGTGGAACAATTACACAGTTGCAGACGAACATTATACAGTATGGGATGTCAAGCAAACCTACACAACAACTTGTATTTCAAGTGCAGTATGACATGACTTGTACATGTACGGTAACTAAGTCTTGTATCTTGTAAAGTTGTATTAATCTACATTATCTCCCTCAGGTCAGCGTGAGTCTCAGCAAGGCTGGGTCCAAACTGGAGCACCAGGGCATCAAGATAGAGTTCATAGGTCAGATCGAGCTGTACTACGACAGGGGCAACCACCACGAGTTCATCTCACTGGTCAAAGGTAAGGGTTAGAGGGGAGAGTTCATAGGTCAGATCGAGCTGTACTACGACAGGGGCAACCACCACGAGTTCATCTCACTGGTCAAAGGTAAGGGTTAGAGGGGAGAGTTCATAGGTCAGATCGAGCTGTACTACGACAGGGGCAACCACCACGAGTTCATCTCACTGGTCAAAGGTAAGGGTTAGAGGGGAGAGTTCATAGGTCAGATCGAGCTGTACTACGACAGGGGCAACCACCACGAGTTCATCTCACTGGTCAAAGGTAAGGGTTAGGGGTTCATAGGTCAGAATACTGCGCATTGACTTCATCTCACTTGCCAGATTAGCCTCCACCAGGCCCTCTTACGGGTGTAGAGTCCACAGTGAAGATCACATTTCGCCCGTTTACGGAGCTTGCAGGTGAAACCCTGGCATAGTTAGCCTGGTATAGACTGCTATACCAGACTCGTGTGTTACTCTAAGTCTAACTTTAACTTAGAGGGGAGATGTCTAAAGTCAGAACCTCTGTATGTATACTGTAAATGTTGAAATTTTTCCGGCGATTTAAAAGGTTTCTGTGAAAATGCATTTCTTGCCTTTCACCTGCCTATCCCATTGTTTGGTTGCAAACCACTGTCAACACTCCATTTTCTCCCTACCACAAAATCTGCTAACTTAGTTAAATACATCAACAGTACACTCAAGAGTAAAGTAAAGAAACATACTGGAACTCGGAGATTCATGAGACTTAATTTTTTTAATTTTGCAGAGTTGGCACGGCCCGGCGTACTGACCCAGTCCACTTCCTTCGACTTCGAGTTCATCAACGTGGAGAAACCGTACGAGTCGTACACTGGAGCCAACGTCAAGCTCAGGTAAACAACAACAAACATGTAGAAAACAACAACAAACATGTAAACCTTACGAGTCGTACACTGGAGCCAACGTCAAACTCAGGTAAACAACAACAAACATGTAATCAAACCTTACGAGTCATACACTGGAGCCAACGTCAAGCTCAGGTAAACAACAACAGACATGTAAACAAACCTTACGAGTCGTACACTGGAGCCAACGTCAAACTCAGGTAAACAACAGCAAACATGTAAACAAACCTTACAAGTCGTACACTGGAGCCAATGTCAAACTCAGGTAAGACCTTGTATAATGTGACAGGAGGCCGCCATTTTGTTTTTTTTCCCGCGACAGATATTTCTTGCGCGTGATGATCGTAGTCTGCTAACTGGAAGTGGAACATCTGACCGCTAAAGGATTTCTATACTGACAATATGACCTCAGAAGATAATGTGACAGGACGCCACCATATTCATTTTTTTCCGTGGCAGAGACTTCCTGTACCCCTGGTTTGGTAAAGTGGGACAGTCCAAGTGGTATCTATTACATTGAGCATGGACTGGCCCACTTTGCTGTGTAGTTAGGTTGTATAATATAATGCCGCCATTTTGTTTTTTTCCCGCGACAGATATTTCCTGCGCGTGACGATCGTGCGGCGTCTGACAGACATCACCAAGGAGATGGACATCGTGGTGCACACGCTCTCGACCTACCCGGAGGTCAACAACAGTCTCAAGATGGAGGTCGGCATAGAGGACTGTCTCCACATCGAGTTCGAGTACAACAAACAGAAGTGAGTATTCCCCTTTATCGTCCATTGGGATGGTCCATCTTGTATCTATTGTAACAAGTGTTGGCTAGTCCACTTTGGTGTTTAGGTATGTAAGGTGTAGGCATCGAGGAGTGTCTGCACATGAGTTTGAGTGCAGTAAACAGAAGTGAGTACCCCCGATTTGTTTAAGTGGGACGGTCCAGGTTGTATCTGTTGCATTGAGCATGGGCTGGTCAACTTTCCTGTATGGGTAGGTAAGGCGTAGGCTTTGAGGACTGTCTGCAGTTGAGTTCGAGTACAACAAACAGGTCCTAGTCTTTTTAGATTGACCGACAGAGAGTACATGCTAGTGAAAACTCACCTTCCAACACTGTTCTCTTGCACAGATACTGTCTGGAGGATTATTATGATTGCAGATCAAGATAACACACTTGGAACCTTGTATGAATGCACAGCAGAAGACCCATGTGTGAATGTGTATGTTAGTGTGAACACTCAACAACACTCCACTAACCCTGTTTTCTACATAGATACCATCTGAAGGATGTGATAGTGGGAAAAATCTACTTCTTGCTTGTGCGAATCAAGATTAAACACATGGAACTTGCCATCATCAAACGAGAGACCACTGGCACGGGTGGGTGGCTGTGTCATGATGCCCTGGACACCCCTCTTCTGCACAGTGGCACAGTCTATGTTTAATGCTCTCTATTGTATTGGCTGGACTGGTCCACTGTATAGGAGGGGTGACCAGGTTTATGTTTTCTATGGCTGCCTTCTGTTGAAACTTGATGCATAAACTGAAAATTGTTTCCAAAAATTCTCCTTTTGTTAAAGGCCTAACGATTAGAGAATGATTGCAATTTCTAAGCTGAATTATAACAGCAATGAAATGAATGTTTGTGTATCAAGTTTGAACTAGTTGCAGATGCAGCCAAGAACCCAGGTAACTTCTTGGGTGACATCCTAAAAAGCAAGAGAGGAGACCCATCAAAAGAGAGATTTTTCTCGGTTGACAGCAAAAATTGGACAAAATTTAGAGAGGCTTGAAAAAAAGCAGAAGTTTGCTTTTGGAAAAAAAAAGCTAAAACTGTCTCTACTAGCTACTCAGTGATGTCATGCCGAGGACGACCTTGGTTTGCCCTTGGGTAGAGGTGACCTTGAGGTTGTGTGTTCCGCAGGTTCCACCTGAGAGACGTAGTTATAGGCAAGATCTACTTTCTGCTGGTCCGCATCAAGATCAGGTTGATGGAGATTAGCATTATAAAGAAAGAGACCGCAGGGACAGGTAGATAGCTCCCCCTAGCATGCCTGGCGTGAACTGCACCTAAAGCCAAAGCAGTGTTCTGTGCATGCCAGAAAACAAAAATGACTGGAGCTAATCTCCAAGCAGATCTATCACTGGCAAAGACTGCATCCAACTGGCAAAGGGAGTTTTCATTGCCATCGTTAGCTCTGCTTGGAGATTTTGCAGAGCATGTGAGATGGGATTAGGTAGTGAAGCAGCGCCTCCTAGCATGCGGGATGTGAACTGCAGGTGTTTGGCATGTAAAGAGATTGAAGCGTCCTCGTGTGGGCACGACCTCTGCACTCCCCCTAGCATGGTTAATGAGAACTGCACACCATAGTTTCTCCTTAGGAGTTGATCAAAACCCTTCAAGAACTATTGTCTTTTCATGAGTTAAGAAAAACGACATCAAATTCTTAAAGATATTTTTATTACCAAAAAAAATCTAACCAACTCATCACTAAAACCAATTATTATCATTCCAAGATAGGAATAGATTAGTTGATCATCTAAAATACAATACAACATGAATCCTAGTCATGTATATAATGTATAACCACACAAAAATTTCAATCTGTGAAAAATACTATAAACATGAAACATGCATCCGAACAGATTCAAAAGTACATGATTGTAATCTTAAACGCAAAACATGAAATCTAACATGCATAACTTTAAATGTCACATAGATAGATACGGAAAAAGCATGTCCAAGCCCAAACATGTACTTAGTAATGAGAACAAAACTGTGGTGAAGTACAAGCCTTTTCATGACTGAAGAAAAATGACAACAAAGTTTTGACAGAAATAACTCACACCAACTTTATACAATTATATAGAAGCTATAAAAAAATGGTCCATCTCTAGCCTGAGTCTATGACCAAACATCTGTAACAAGAAAAAAACGAATCATACATCAATTTAACAACTGAAACATCACATCAACTTATTTATATTCATAAAAAGTGCAACTCAACATGCATCTGTACTTACCTACAGCTCAAAAACATGAAATCTAACTGGAATTTTACTGAAAAGATATACTTAATCCTTCCAGGTCCAAACATCTATAACGAGAACGAAACGGTTGCGAAGTACGAGATCATGGACGGCGCGCCGGTGCGCGGGGAGTCGATCCCCATCCGGCTGTTCCTGGCCGGCTACGACCTGACCCCAACCATGCGAGACATCAACAAGAAGTTCTCTGTGCGCTATTACCTCAACCTGGTCCTTGTGGACGAAGAGGAGAGAAGATACTTCAAACAACAGGTAAACTATTTATTTATTCGATGAGAAATAAACTAACTGTTCTCCAACTCAAAAAATTTCACTCACCAGATGTGACTGAGTCACTTGAGATAACTGAGGTAACTGTTAGGTCTAAATATAGCACAAAGTAGGTCAGAGTCAGCCAGGGGGGGTTGAAGTCAGGGCAGTGGAGGGATAGCACACTATTGGAAGGATGTGTATCTGTAGACCTGCTTATTGGACATTTAAGTTGTGGAGTTCACTGTTGAGTTATTCCTGGCTCGCCATCCTGACACCGGAATCTTTGATCGAATCACTCGGTCTTCATCAGCTACATATATCTGACCCAAGTGCTTTAGACGCGAGATTAAGTATGACATGATATCAGCACTGGGTCAAAGGTTGTCGAAAGTCAGTACCACCCCCCATCCCGGTTGAGAGAAGGTTGGTGTGCCCTGATGTAGAAAATTTTGACTTTCTACATCTGCTTGAATATTAAGAAATCTGTAAAGCAGGTGAACTTTCATCTGTTGATGTCATGTTTGATGGTTTATCAAAGTATCTTCTACTTGTTAGGGACCAGGTCAAAAGCAATGGCCAAGCAGGCGCAGTGTTCTCACCAGAATTTTTTCACTGCATAGGGGTCAGGTACAGAAGGCCAATTTACGCGGCACAAGCTACGAAGAAATTACCGCAGTGTAGGGAGTCCGGCTTGTTCCCCGGAAAATTTTTGAATTCATAACCCAATGAGACACTATTTCCTGCATTTTGAGGGATAAATTTTGTGAAGTAAAGTTTTTCCTCTGTTACAGCCTCATTCTAAAGCCAAATATGAACTTTTTATAAGATTTATGAAGGGTCACAAGGTTCTTTCCAGAAAGAAACACCCCTATGCTGGTTGAAACACAGCATAGGGGTCCAGACCACAGCATAGGGGGTCCAAATCACAGCATAGGGGGCCCCTGTGCTGAAAAGGCCTGGCGAGAACACTGAGGCGTGCTTGTTAAGATGATGTTTAAGTTCTAACCGTGTGTTTGTGTATGTCTTTGTCCCCTACAGGAGATCGTGCTGTGGCGTAAGGCTGACAGAGTTCGCACTGGAGGGCAGGCGGACGAGTCCACTGCCTGGGGGAGGGACTATCAGGCTTAAGGATGGGTGGGAGAGTCCATTCCTGACGGGAGAGGGACTACCAGGAATAAGGATAGGTGGAAGAGTCCATTTCTGATAGGGGAGGAAAGGGACATCTGGAGAACCTCGTCACTTTTGTTTAAATGTATTTACAATTATGTGAAGATGCTAAATATTGTATGTGACTGATTCTCTTTTAGAGGTAATTAACTGAAAGCTGTACCTTTTGATTCAAGGTGAATCACACTTCTGTATTGTTGTAGTGCTACAATGCATGTTGTACAATACACAGAGGGAGACTAGTACATGTGTAAGACATGGGATCCACTTTGCCGATATATTAAATTGCAAATTTCTGTATTGAATTCGCTTCAGTACCAAACTTATTACCACTTACTAGTAAATTCCAGTATTTAAGCATTGTTTAAGTCAAGATTAAAAAAAGCAATGAGTAGTAGATCAATTCTGTATAATTCTAATATGCCATGATGTCTTGAGATCTTGACCTTTTCCTAGACAATGAGTAGCCTACATGTTGCTTTGGTTAGTGGATTATTGGATGTGATGCCCATTATGGGTTACTGTTATGAAAGTAATATGGTCATTCTTGTATGGAAGTAATATCATATAAATATGGATAGAAGAATTGTAATTATGAAGTATGGATATCAATTATAAGTAAAGATAGAGAGATTGAACTGTTGAAAGTTTATTTCTTGTCCTCCAAGTCCAAAAATATATAAGCACACAATGATATCCTCACAATGTCAATTACTTTTCAAACTTTTGCTGATAAATTGAGTTTGGTACAATTTTTTTTTTCAACATGAATATATTCGTCTACTCAATTTGTTTGTGTTGGAAATTACAGTTAGATTTTGATAGCTTGGTGTTGTCAACGGCAAAATACTTGTTATGGGCGTGTTTGTCAATGGTTCCTTTGAAAAGGTTCGCTGATAAGATGAAAGGTTATTTGTACAAATGCTACAGGAGACACTTTCTACGTATCTAATTTGCTCATGCTGGGAGGAGGTAGGTCGTTAGCTCTGGTTTGGTAGCTGTTTCTTCCCCTGGCCCAGTCATCGCTCTGTAATGGCATCAAATGAGAACATTATGTTGATATTGTGAGCGAATTTGATAGGAAGGAAAAGGTACTCCATGGAATATAAAACACAACAACTCTTCCATCAGCCGTATTTTTTTGTATTTTTTATATAAGATGATGTACTTTCATGAATGATACTTTTTCTAAACCTTGATTGAAGATTGACATTGCAAGTGCAATATTTAAACATTATCCCTAATACGTTGATGAAGGTTAGACATCCAGGTAATAAGATACGCCAAAAATAATTACTCAAGCAACTGGATAAGATTTTGAAACAGTCAGACGTTTCAGACAGTATCCACTGTCTTTCGTCAGTGACTAACGATAGTTACTATTTACTACTATTGATGACAAATAACAAGTACAAGTAAAGTCAATGCCTTTATCTATTCCCTTAACAAGCACGCACCTTACAAGCTCTCTGCAGTCTTCCTTTCATCAATGTCGATGAGGGCCTGCTTCAAAATCCGTAGAGTAGCTCCACCTGCTTTACTTCTTTCCCATCTTTCCAGCATTTCCCTACACCTCTGGTTGGGGTCCCGCAATGCCGGGGTATTCTCAATTGCTTTGATCTCGCCGCGCTCGAACCCCAGTTTCCGGGCCAGGTCATCCCACTTGTAGCTCACGCTAGAGATGACTTTGTCGAAGTATTGCGTCACGTCAACTGGAAAAGAGGAATGATCAATTTCATTAAGGACACAATTTCAAGGTGTATTATGCCTATATGAATTTCCATACCAAATTTTTTTTTAAAGTTTAGGCTAAATGCTGGTTTTCTTTCTGACCACCTCTGATAGGTGGTGCATATTAGTAACATTAAAAATTAATAGACAAAGCTTTAACTTAACCCAGAATAATATGACACTTTAAGTGATTTATAAATTTCTTTATAATGATACGAGTAAGATTCTTTGACAAAAAATGGCAAATACCTATTGCACGAATAATAATTTTCCACCCGTTAATTTTGTTTTATATCTGAATGATACATGAAGTAAATGAGAAATACCTACTGACAACTCTGATTCAAACCAGTAGCATTCGATGAAAAATATTATGTCAGAATTAAGACAATAAATAACTTTTATTTGCAAATTCATGCCCGTAGGCTAATTGCAAGGGTACAGACAGTAGAAAGGGTAACAATGGTAACAAATTTCTATTCTATACATCTAACTAAAATTTCTACATACAACATTACTGGGGGGGGGGGGAGATAGATAAATCTCATAATAATGTGTGGGGAATATGGGGACAATCTATCTACTGAACCTTAAGAGTTAAAAAGTGACTTTTACCTTTTGCTGCTCCGCTCTGGCTGGGCCCTGCTCCATCGCCATTCTGCTGACGCTTGGATCCTCTCATTTTCTTTGCCTTCGGAGGTGGTTGGTTGTCGCTAGGTCTTTTCCTTGATGTTCTTTTAGCCCCTGTATCGTTACCTTTAATGGAACAATAAACGTTGATATCACAATCTATTGTAGGTGTAACCTTCTAAAGCATTCTAGTCAGTTTCTCTCCATAACAAGTGTTCAGGTCTTCCATCCACAATTCAGTTTGAAGTCTGCGTTATCTGCTTATGCCAGATGATACAACACTACTAAAGATAGAGATTAAATGTCTCCATTACTTAAAACTTATATTCTACTGTTACACAATGGAAAAATACCATTTTCTACATTTGCTGTTAGCTGAGAACTGCCGTCAAATCCCCTAAGCAAGAACTACATGTAAGTTAGAATGAGTAATAAAACTATACATCATGAAAGACTAAGAGGACATAAAATAGATTGGAATTGATATGGACTCACGGGAGATTTCCTTCTTTAAGTCATCTCGAACCTTCCCGAGACCTGCTTTAGACAGAGCCTTCATGAGGACGTCCATCGTCGCTTTATCTCCGTCCCGCTCCTCCCAGATCTCCAACATGTCTTTGCAGCGGGACATGTCGTCGTCGTTTCTTCGCTTGATGTTTCTTACCGCCGTAGTCTTGAAGTTCAAGAAGAAGGCCAGGTCCTCCCATTTGGTACTCACGGCTTCTTTGAGAAAGTGAAAGTACTCTCCAACACCTGGATTGATCAAAAACAAACATGTTTTTGTTTTTTGTCAGGAAGACTAGTAAGCAATCGTTCATTGAATAAAAAAAGAAAATGTTCAAGAGGGTGCATAAGCGGATAATAGCACTCAGATATAAACAAATAAAATTACATATATGGAAAATTTGTAATGCACAAACAGGTTTGGAAATAGAGCAAGGAAACTTATAACGTATCACAGGAAAAACGTAAAACGTGACAAAAAACAGCATTAGGAAATATAAATTGATATTCTCAACGAAATAACACCTGACCTTTGGCAGCCATGTTGTCCAGGTCCCAGTATCTACAAAAAAAACAAATTCAGGCACGGTTTTTAGAATAGTATTATGATAAAATAATAAAGATTAAAACGCTGCGAGTTAGATGACATAGTCTTAATGATGTGATATGTCGATTTTTAACATTGCATTTCTGTTCATTCGCTCGCATGCGCATTTTAGACTACTTTTAGACCATTGAATATAGCAACTTCACATGTAACGTTAAACAGCTGATTGAAGTTTTCTCTGAAATACATGTTTAGCTAAGTATTAAATGTGTCATGCCACTCGTTGATATCTACTGAATCGTGGAAAACCAAAGCAGTTTTGTGTTCTAAAGCAGTACATTTTACTGACGTGCAAATGTTGTGCTAGAAAATGAAACAAGATGCCGTCATCTCCCCCAGTGAATCAGTCCGAGTTTCGGTCACTGGACAAGATGGCGGAACACACGTCAATAGACAAGTGTTCTTTGTTTGGTTTCTCTTTCGTTATTTCTCTTTCTTATGTTATGTTAAGACTCTACGCCAACTTCTGGGAATAAGTATTGCACTGAATGTTTCAAATGTATAATAGGATGACTAAAGACGTTGGGAAAATTTACTGAGAAGACGAAAAGAGTGGAGATGTTAGAGGGGGTGGATATTTCGCTTTAGATACGGAGGTGTTTAGTGGTGTTTAATTCCAACATACCTTTTTTCACTCACCCCTACATTGAAAAAAGTCAAAGTTTAGTTCATTCCAGACTTTTTATTACAATAACAAAACATTCCATGCAGCATACCTCAATAGTCGGATAAACTAGGGTTAGCTAGTCTTAGCTGTTATTTTGATATATATGGTATCATACAGAGCGCATAGCCGGTGTTTGTTTGATAAGCATATTCTTAATCCCCTCTTAAATGGGATACTCTACACATTTCCCTACATCTATATGCCTCTGTAGCTATAGGATTGACATCTTACCTCTTCTTCTTAAGCACGTCTCGATGGTTAGAAGTTTCACATCCTACCCGTGACTTACACAGATCCCCTTACCCCTCGCTGAGCCCGTCTGTTCTCTAGGCTAAAAGGATAACCTTTGACATTTGTTGGCATTGGTGCATACCTGAAAGTCACACCACAGGTAACAAAAGACCCACCTGCGTGCCCACAGGTTTTACCTCGTTGGGAGAGATGCATGTTTTCAAACACAACACACCAAAAAAGTCGATTTTTTAATGAACTATGATCATACTCATTAAGTACTTAATGTTTGTGTCCACAACCAGTCAGTGTTTTAAGAAGCAAACACGAACTTTGAAACAGTACTGTAACAACACATCGCTAACACATGTTCCGACAAACACTAGCGTTGGTAAGGGGGGGGGGGGGCACACAAAAGCATCGACCCGCCTTTGCACTTATAAAAAATTAGATCGAAGGCGAATGATATGATACCTGGACGTGTCGGGCATCTGACGTCATGGAAAAGTACTGACAGGGTTCAAAAGCAGGCGATAGAAAAGGCATTTGCAAAAAGTTCTTGCGTTTTTAAGTTGGCGATGCAACTCAGCTCAATTATTCTCGTACCAGTTAGTTTTATTTATTTTTAGTCGTTACTGTAAAAGCCAATAACAATATAAAGTGTTTCTAGATGCTGTTTTATGCATGCTCATTGTAACCTTGAAAAAAAAGTCGTTACTTACTTTAACATGTGGCATAACGTTTACATATACATATCAATCAAATAGGCTGTACTGTATAGAAAAGTGCGCGTCTGTATTTCGAAGGATAGCAGGTAAACTGTCTTTGCTTTCTTCTGATCTTGCCTCTGAATTCACGTCCATGTTGTGCATGAGTGTCGAGGATACTAAAATAGCAAAGAAATGAAATTGCTTGCTCTAGTTGTTGTTTGGCTTAGCTATTTTATAATACAGTAGCAGCTTTATAATTTCAATGCCATGTATTTTGATGCACTTATTATTTACTCCAATTATTTACTCCAGTCAGCATAAAATCTCGTCTACGTAAACACAAGGTTTGCAGGCACCCAGCAATCGCCAAGACCAAACGTAGCATGTCCCAACATCTTATATCCCTTGACGAGCATGGTCCTTATTTACCATGTGTTATCAGCCATTGCAGGAGCTTCTGTCTTGTGGTTACAATAGAATTCAACACGACTTCTGTTAGATGTTTGGTCAACGTTGCATCAGAATTTTGTTATCTTTTCGATATATATATATTTCTAGACACAGCATTTGAAAACTATAGACGATACGTTCTGTCGAAGTGCTACCAAAAGTCAACTTAAGCATTCATTTAACATTTGCTAATTGGTCTTATCAAAACGTCACCGTCACAGATATAGACTTATGCTCCATAGGACCTTCTTGGAAGGGGCCGTTGTGACAAGGTAAACACCTGACGGAACGTTAACACGCAGGTGGGTCTATTCATACCTGTCGCGTGACCTGCGTGCCCTGCACTGACGCCGACAAAAGTCAAGGGTTATCCGAGCCACCAGGTAACGGGCTGGGGCCAACAGAAGGGGGCAGGCGTCCTTCAACTTTGCAGTTAGACTTATGTTTGAGTCTTCAGTTCCCGGACACAAAGCTAAAGACATCATTCCCTTGAAGACACAGCGTACATGTAGGTTTACTCGAGGAAGGTAGGACATTATTGTTTAAGATCTAGCAGTCCTATCGTCTTTCAAGACGGGAGGAGACCGATGAAATCTAGATAAGGGCTTGTTCACACTTGTTTGTGGGGAAGAAGCTGACAGTGTGCTCTTCTTTGACCAACCGCTATGCAGCCTGATTATCGAACCGACAAATAACTTCTTCTATTCAAATGAAAAAATTCTAATACGCAACCCTTACAGCCTTGAATACAAGCACAAGTTACAATGGGCCTTGACATGGAAAGATCACACAGTAACCGCAGGGAGGGGGGCTGGTAAACTAAGGTGGGTAAACAAAGCACATACAGTATACATTTTATACATGTAGTTCATACACATAGCGGCTACAGAGAGAGGGGCACTTACAAGCAAGGCCTGTTTAACTCTCTGTGATTTCTGTTTGTATAACATGTGTGTTTGTAACTTCCAACATATCCAATGTAGAATATTTGTAACGTGTTTCCATGTCTAGACTGCGTAAAGAACATATTCTTCAGATTAATGTATATGCTATGTTTGTTTGTTTCGTAGCCACATATTTCAACTACATGACGACAGTTAAGCGTGTGACATTAGGTTTTATAGCTGAAATATGATGCAAGACTCAAAAGTATGATGTAAAAGACAACAAATCCCGATATCTATAGAATTATTCGGGTGCCCTATTAAATGTTTAATCTCTCAGCAATTAACAGACTCCATTGAGGGTGTGTTATCAACCTACCGAACATATTTTGACACTGAGGGAGAAAGTACCGACCCTATCCTGCCTTGTACTTATGAACAAGGAACAACAAATACATATTTCATAGGACTTTTGTTGCCCATAGATTGCATTGATTGGGGGGGGGGGGGTAGGTATGTAATGTATGAGGCACGTACGCAGTTGAATATCAGTATCGCTTAAGGGATACTTTGAAGTAATGACCCAAGCCTTTGAGGAATACAATCCACACTTACATGTAGCAATCATAAGTCATAAATAATTTGCAAAATTTCTATGCTGTTAAGCTTTGAATTATGGGATAAATAGTCAATGAATGGCCCCACGTTTGCACTCAGAACAGACAAAAGGTAAGTAACCTGATAAGTAGGCACTGACGTCATGAAAAGGCTAGAGTACAAGATACGTGCTAGCAAGAAATCGTAGATCTCATACCTCCGTTTAACTATGAGTTTTGCTGTTTTATTGCAAGTCTTTGCTGACACTAGTGATGGCACCTCATTATTATGTCAATAACGTCCAAATCTGTTTATTAGCAAGTCAATGCTTACTCATATGCCAAACAAGGCGGCCTTCGCTTTGCCAACACTGCGCCTGTGAAGCAGTGACAACCACCTTATTTGTATGAACGTATTTGGCATAATTTCCTTTCATACTTTGCTAACTAAAGTTAAGATCGATTTTATAGGGTTTTCTGTTGATAATCAACATTTTAAATCAGGTTCATTCTCGAGCTGATGTTCCATTGCCTTGCGCTTGTAAACCTTGCATCCAAATGAATAGACAATCGAACACATTTTTGCGCTGATGTGGTCCACCTTTAACGCCCTATAAGGCCTACCTTTTGTATGGTATTTTGAATATTTTTCTCCAGATTTGCTACATGGTCTTCTGCTGCCGGTGCCAGGACTAGACTGGGGCGCAGACGTCAAACATGGCTGCTCAAGGTAACTATCTGTTGCACAGAATCGGACATTGTTTGATATTCAACATACACAAGTCTAAATCATCAGCCAGGAATTCCTCTACTGGGTAAGCTAACTGACTCCTACTTAGTTATTGGTGATATTTTTCTTAAAGCTTAAAAGTGCTTCACAGCATATAAGATTTCAGTCAATTGTGGCCTTTTCTGTTAAATTCCACTTGTTTGGAGAAAATGATTAGCCTGAGTGTCATCCTGTTTCAGTTCCAGGCTCTGCCTTCACCAAACAAGACAGAGCCTGGAACTGCAAAAGGATGACACTCAGGCTAGAAAATGACCGCCAATAAGGCTATTCTGCCATTTACAATCAAGGTAGATCAGTTTGAGAGCTTCTGGTACAAAAGTTTTGCTGTGACAGTATGTAGCTCTTCTGTTGATTTCCTGTTTCATCCATTGCCTGACTGAAGCTCAATAATTGCTTTTCATCCATGCCTTTTTTCAGTTGACGTTGAGGACTACTTCGAAAAGGTCATTGCCAAAGTAAGTTACAAGTGGGATGACTTGGCCCGGAGACTGGGGCTCAAGCGCGGCGAGATCAAAGCAATCGAAGCTACCCCGGCATTGCGTGACCCCAAAAAGAGGTGCAGGGAAGTGCTTGAAAGGTGGAGAGAAGGAAAGGATAGTGAGGCCACTTTGCAAGTTTTACAACAGGCCCTCATCGAGATGGGTGAGCGGCGGACAGCAGAAAGCTTAGTAGGTGTGTGGGTTTATTTTTTAATCGCCACTATCAAGGACATTCACCACCGTCCTCACCTAGCCGTGCACCTAACCCTGGACACGATGCCCCATGGTGGATTTTGCCCAGTAAACTTAAGATAAGATAAGGATAAAGGTAACGTTACTCACAGGTTCACATTAAAAAATATACTACATTTATCCCCTTCTGTAAGGAATATGTAATCAAAATAACTCTTTTATGAAGTATTTTGATAACGCAACGACATGCACAACAAGCAACGCACGACAGGGTATTTTGCATTTTGACATTTGTTTCGTCTTGCAGATACAGCAGCGCCGCCCAGCGCAAGTGGAGGGAACGACAGTCATCAGATTGGAAGCAGCACTGATGTTCCTTCGTCTCGTCAAGGTAAGAACATAAATGCATGAATATGATGTAAATATTCAAAATTTCAATAACGACAGGGACATGCGCAGCTGGATATGAATAAGGAACGCGACAGAGGTAATTTTGCATGTTGACATTTGTTTCGTATTGCAGGTGCAGCAGCACCACCTATGGGAAGCGGAGGGCATGACAGGCATCCAAAGGCACAGCCATCTCAGAAGACGGTCACGTGTCCACCTGTAGGCGGCGCTGGTGTTCCCATCAGTCATCAAGGTAATCACATGGACACATGCTGTAACTATAGCTTCATACAAACAGCTATATGAGTAAACATCTGTTCATGCTAAGATATAGCTTACCGCTTGAGAACATTGTATATGAAAAGTTTTATTTCGAACATTCACCTGTTCATGCGTGTCTGAAATTCGGCACACATGTCTGCAGGACAGGTGAAGGTAGTCGAAAGTCTTTTTGCCATGTTAGTCCGCCAGCGTATATACAATGTCTCCAAGTATGTACCATTATGATAGTCTTGTAATACCATTTTTTATTTATTATTGACATTGCTTTCCTGCAGGTCATAAATGAATCGGTTACAAATACTCGAACTATAGCCTCATACAAACAGTTACATAAGCAATCTATCTACGCTAAAGCATAAGTCACAGAACATTGTACCAAGAACTGTTTTTATTTCGAACATTCGTCAGTTGCGTACGAACTTTTCCATGACTATTGTGACTTGCAATAAAAAAATCAGCAGCTAATTATTAACTTTAGTTGCATATGCAAAGTGTTTCCGTCACTTAACATTCATCATGTCTGTGCTAATCTTTCTTGTCTAACCTCATAATGTCACAAAAATACCATCTATTTGAATTTCAAAGGGATTCGACAAACCATCAGTCAATATCACAGATTTGGGGGGTGGCATAGCCATTCTTTTTAGACGTTTTAAATTGACACCCCTGCCCACATTTTTACTCTAAAAAATTTAGATGAACCCGATGTAAAGTGGACCACTCAAAAATTACTACGGCCAAAACATGGGCTGTTCTAAGATCCTATCAGTGCAAAATAGAGCTTCCCCAACTTGATCCTATTAAAAATGGACTCTGCAAAATACACGTTAGGTCTAAAATGGCCCAAATCTCCAAATGAATCATTCTGAAGAAAGTGTATGCCAAAAGTGTTAAAAACCTCATATATCATAGACATATATCCTAGATACCCATGCTAAATTTCATGTTATTTTGGTATCAATACCAAGGCAGAGGAATCCAACATATACAATTTTGGTCTAACAATGCCTTGGTCCCAAATCCCAAATATAAATTTTGAAGTGATATATGCGATAAGTGTAAATGCAGTCCTGAGGGCATATGTCCTATATCTTTTAAACTCTTAACTTGCTTCGAACCATTTCCAGGATCTGGAAGCAGGCCTGTCGTGTTGATGCTTAATGACGAGTACGGAACTTCAAAAGGAGGCATATCCACCATCCACCGCCAGATGGGGCGCCTACTGGTTATACATGGAGCACAGGTGTACAGCACAGTCCTACAGGCAACACAGAAGGACAAGGAAGATGCAGCTGCTGATGGTGTGGAGCTGATCTTCCCAAACACATATGAAGGTGATGACAGAAAGCCCATCCTTAATTGGCTGACGTGGGATCACCTGACTCGTTATCCAAACCTGCCGCAAAACATAGACTTCATCGTCGGCCATGTTAACATCACAAGCCGCGCAGCAAGAATGATCAAGAAGGAACGCCTGTCTGACGCCAAACTCGTCCAGGTCACGCACGTGATCCCAGAAGACGTCGCACGCTACAAGAGTGAAGAAAAGGAGTTGGGCATCGGCGACGAGAGAGACAGCATTTTGGCAGACCTACAGGATGCTGATGTGATAGTCTCGGTGGGCCCACTCTTGTATGACTACTACAAACAAGACACAAGGAGGGATGAGAAGGACGGGCATCTAGAGTTTTTGCCTGAGCCCTCTGACATCTTCAAGAACACATCACGGAAATATGTCAACACAAAAAGGAAAGTGGTGTTCTCCAGTGGCAGGGTCAAGGGCGTGGAGATGCTGAAAGGCTATGATCTGCTGGCCAAGGCCATGGGCAAGGTGATGGAACATCTCCCCGACACGACTTTGCGCATCCGTGGCATCACGCCTGAAGATTTCTCAGACAGCAAGGCGATCATCAACGCCAACAAAGGTAGATTCGACTTTGTGCACTTCACCCCCCTGAAGTACGGCAGCCAGGAAGAGCTGTCCAAGGACATGGAAACGGCCGATGTCGTTCTGATGCCGTCTCGTGCAGAGCCATTCGGACTGGTCGGTCTCGAGGCCATCGCTGCAGGGGTGCCCGTCCTGGTCTCCCACAAGTCTGGTCTTGCGAGGTTCTTGCAGACACAAGGATATGAGTTCGACCGCATGATCGTGGAGATCGAAGACGATGATGACGCGGCCGCCCAAACCCTGGCTAAGCGCATCATTCAGATCCTGAAGGATCCTGAAGGCAGGGAGTTTAAAGCCGCCCAAAGTTTGAAGAAGAAACTTCTGGATTCAAACTACTGGGCTGCATCACACAGCAAGTTTCTGGAAATGTTTCGCCTCTAGGTGAAAGAGCGCCTATTAACATATGGCTACTACATGTCTTTAGCTAGCTTAGATACCACAACGTGGCCAGTGGAACTTTAGGACTAGCGAAGTTCAGGGTGGTGTACTACATGTAGGGCTATGAAGTTCTAAGCTGAAGACTCTTGTACATATATGTCCGGACCCTGAACCTTTTGAGCAATATTTTCTGTTAAGTTGGTAACTTTCTGTTCCTGAATCTGGTTTCATCCTGTGCACACTTCATTTCCTGATTTCTTCTTGTTCATGTTCGGGTACAAGGCAACGCCCATAAGCTGGGGTAAAGTGCCTAGGGAGGTGCACTGTGATATTGCTGTGATATCAGGTGTACCTCCTTAGGCGCTTAACTGAGACCCTCCTGGCCTCTTTAGCTGCATCGTCAAATCATGTACACACGGACTGTTTGTTCCTTGGACCAAATACACCATCAAATCGTGTGCACTCCTAGTGTTCCCAAGAACAGCTACGTAATCAAATCATCTGCAGTATAACGTCTCTTACTCTATTTGTTTTGTTTTTTAACAGATCAATATCTACCCTAATCTATTAGTTGTTTGGCTGTAAACACTGGCCAGAATCGGTTTTCACCCGGTGAGGTTTGACAATAATCTGTTTTTATATTAAAGTATAAAACAAGCCTGGATTCTATGATGAGGAAAAGGCTTTATTAGCGAGTTGTACCGCTTCATATAGATGAGTACACTATAGTTGGTGGTTTGGACATTTTGCTATAATAATGATTTTAATCATCACTGACAATGAGATTATGTTTTCATGTTTGCTTGGTTGAGAATCAGAAAAATGTAGCAACTTATGGATTTTCATGATGCTTTGTGTGTGAGGGGTAGGTCTTAGTCTATGGTGGTATATATTAGGTTCTTGTTTAAGAGATCCAGGATTTTTAAGGAATAGAAACCACTGCAAGACGGATGAATCCCATTGCAGCTTTATTTCAAACTGAAGATTGCAAGATTGTGAATCATGTATTATGACAGGCTGACCATGCTGACTCGGTGAAGGTCCTTAAAATAGTAACTGTAATTATAAAAAGAGAGTGGAAGAGTTAATGTACTATTTTTGCACTCGATACCGCAGACAGTTCTGCCTACTGGTATCAGGTTTTGTAATCTTAACAGATTAAAGCCGTTATCTTGGGAAATTCTTTTTGTCTTGTTTCTTCATTGTGCGGAGATAGGTGTTTCCTGTTCCAAAGTCAGATCGACTGGTCAGATAGGATGGATAGTCGTAGATGATGATAATGAGATAATAAAATTTTCATTATCGATAGGGAAATACGGATATGATTCCCCATGCAGCAACTATACACGGTTACGTGTTCCATCCTTTTCAATGATAGTACGAAGTAATCCCTACAGCTTTGGTTAAAAACTTCCCTAAAAACTAAAAACATAAGAGTTCCTGCTCAGTTTCCCTGTTCCAGTTTCCCTGTTCTAAGATATCTTCTCCTTAGCTGTTACAGCGTTCCCCAATCATCAACTAATTAAATTCGGAATTTCTTGTTTGAAATGATAACTAACCTGGTTCCTATTATAGTATCTTAGGGCATGTATAGTTTCTTTTTTCAAACTACTTTTTATTTCAATTTTGTCATTAATTTCCTGCCACATCCTGATGTTATTAACTTGGTGTAGACATATCTAACAAATGAAGGAATTCCAAGTTGAATAGATTTTACAAATTTATTCTCGAATTTTGCAGTCAAGATGAACAATGTAGAAAAAATAAACAATACAGGTAGTTTAATGTAGCTTTTAAAACTAATAATATGAACAGTATAACTTACACATTCAAACAATCATTTAATAATTTGCATTCGTTAAAAGTGATGACCTAAAAAGTTATTGTTCATACATAAAAGGCATTTGATTGAATTCTCTGCAACTGGCAAGAAATCCTTGATAATCTGGCAGAAAGAAATATAATCCTTTATAAGACACCATCTATCACAGAAGGCCCAAAGACACTTCTAACTCCAACTGAACCATGCAATGGTTTCCTGTCCCTTTAACCTCTAATCTGTTTTACTTGAAATCTCCTTCCGTAAATATACAATTACTAAGAGCTCTCTTTATGGACCTCATGATATCATACAGTCACATACAATCCAACACTCCCAAAGTTGTGTCTCTGTATCAAACATCAAAAATATCTAATATCTATAACTGAGGATGGTACTAGCTATAGGCAAGGTCATATCATATCATATCAGGCATAGTATTTTTTTACTTTACTGGAGTCAGTATAAACCCCCATCTATGTTAACAGCAGCTTTGCAGGCAACATGCGATTGGCTGTCCAGACCAGATTGCCAAAGACCACAGGCACCTAGCGGTGGCCGGCTATATTGCATTGAACTTGCAGAAACATTGTTGTCTTAGCACGTCTTAACCTTCTTCCTGCGGACTAACTTTGTAACCAATAACGATTGTGTGCCAAACGGCTACTTCAGTGTGCTGAAGGTTAAAGACAAACATGAGCTCCTTAATGAGGACACAAAGCTGAGATTCAGAAGTCCTTCTGAGATGATGTCTGAAAGAAACATTAGGCTTCGGCATTAAAGAATTTAGCTTTTCTCTCAATGACTTATCAAGCTTTCGTCTTAACACATGTCTTACAGACAAATATGAGCTCCTTAATGCGACACGAAGCAGAGACCTGTGATGATGTCTGAAATCTTCCTTGCACTGTTATAATTCTCATTTTAAATATTTTATTGTTATGCACTCATTCTTTTCTCAGTGCGAACAAATAAACAATAAACAATTGACAACTCCTTCATGAGAAACGAACCTTAAGGACCTCAAAATGCAGGAAATAGTGTTTTGGGGATTAACATTTCAAAACTGAAATGTCCAAGATGTTGAGCGGAAACATTGTTGTCTAGCCAAGTCTTAAGACAAGCATGAGCTCCTTAATGAGAGACGAAGCTGAGACCCAGCAGTCCTTCTGAGATGACGTCGGCCAGCGGCAGGAGTTTGAAGGGCGGGTGCTGGGTGATCTGCCGCGCGTGCGGAACAGAGTCCGTGATCCAGAAGTTTTCGAAGGCGACGTCTGATTGGGTGAAGAGCTTCCAGGAGTCGTGTGGAAAGACCGGGTGAGTCACGTAGGCGCTGATCTTCTCTGCACCCTGGGCTAACAGCACCTGGAACATGCCGCAATAATATAGTGTAAAACGATATACATGTAGTTGAACGGACAGAAAACAACAACCCATCTCTTTCTGTTTTGAATAACTATTGAAGTTCACAGTACCAACACTGTGAAGATTGGCGCCAACCTGAATGTGCTGTTTTTTTCAATGATTAAATAATGTTGTCATCTACCAATTTACGAAACAAATGCACTTTCATGCCAACATCTCTTTTTGGTGCAAGTTTAGGGCAGATTGGGGAAACTGCAACAAAGTAAACAGAAGCAGATCACGGTTGTAAGAGAAGAGGTGCATGTCTGTCTGACCTTGGCACACTCCTTCAGTGTCCCTCCTGTCATCACAAGGTCGTCCACAATAACAACATGGCGGCCTTTGGGGTCACCTGCGGAACAAAACAGAACATTTCTTCAGACGGGACATTTCTTAATTCCAATTTTACAGTGAAGTAAGGTTAAGATTTATCATTGATCAAGATAAGTTTTTGAAGGTTCTGTGTTCTGTTTTTAGTTTGTTAGTTGATTTGTTACTGCAAGGTCAGAGATAAGGAAGGTGAAGGTCAAAGGTGATGACATCTGGTTCTCATTGGCTGATGTTCAAATAAGAATAATTAAGTTGTGAAAATACAAAAAAGCATAGTAAAAGCAGCCAAGCTATTAAAATCTTTATCAAATATTCAATCTGGATGAATGCAATTTTAAATATGCACACAAACACATCTAAGTACTACGTATTCATGCAGTGCTTGCAGTTAGACCAAATCAGCATGCATATGTCTAGTTGATTAATCAAATCACTATCCAACTAGTCTGTGTATTGATTCATTAATTGAATTATCAACCAACTTATGTTTAAGTACTGGTCATGCATTACAGTTTGAATACAACATGTACAAAGAAAATAAATGCATTACAGTTCTTCCAAACCAATACAGCACTACTAGTTAATTGATGAATCATGAAAAAACTTATTAACTAGTTAGTTGATTGACTGATAGTTGATAAATGGATCAATATCTAGTTAGTTGATGGATCGATTAATTACTAGTTAATTGATAGGTTAATGAATAACAGGTTATCAAACGTACCTTCCTTGATGGTGACCTTCCGCTTACCTTCCTTGACCGTCACGTGTCGCTGGTCGTCCTCCCGGACTTTGGTGCAGGTCACGAGCGGAAACCTGTCCTCAAACATCAGGTGGAAACGCTTCCACGCACCCTCGTCTGGGAACGCCACCGCGACTTTGGACTTGTCTGGTAGAAGAAGCAGCTCTCGTTGAATCAAGGGGATCGCACTCTCCAATCTGTGGGGGGGAGAGGAAACAGAAGAAAAGTTGAAATCCAAACTTTGGTGCAGGTCACGAGCGGAAACCTGTCCTCGAACATCAAGTGGAAACGCTTAAACGCACCCTAGTCTGGGAACGCCACGGCAACTTTGGACTTGTCTGGTAGGAGCAGGAGTTCTCTCTGGATCAGTGGGATCGCACTCTCTAGTCTGGTGAGAGAAACAAGGATGAAATCTGGATCACTTAGGCCAGATTCAGATCATGTAATGCAGGCAAGGGCAGGATGTCAAGCAGAAACCTGTCTTCAAAGGTTATATTTCATCATAGGTAGAACACAAGGGTTGTTGTCATGGCAACAGTAGCCATTGTAACAATTGCCACAGTAATAGTTACCATGCTAACCGTAGCCATGTTAACGGTTACCATGGTAACAGTGCTGACCTGGGTATGATGTTGTCTGAGAAGTAGAACCTGAGCGGGAGGGAGTGGATGTCATAGTAACGGTTACCATGGTAACAGTGCTGACCTGGGTATGATGTTGTCTGAGAAGTAGAACCTGAGCGGGAGGGAGTGGATGTCATAGTGACGGTTACCATGGTAACAGTGCTGACCTGGGTATGATGTTGTCTGAGAAGTAGAACCTGAGCGGGAGGGAGTGGATGTCGTAGATCACGACCTTCGTCGGTCCTCTCGCCGTGAGAGGGATCGCAGACAGCAAGGTCGCCAACGTCTGAGAGAGACAAGATTTCAACTTAAAACAGGATAACAAAGTTTTTGGAAAAAAAACAAAGAGTTAAAATGATTCAGTTAGGTATTACGTGAGCCGCAGCAAAGTTACATTGCACTACCACTAGTTCTACCACAGGCTCTATCAATCAAATCCTTGTATGTAAAGAGTGACTGGTGAATGAATATATCTAAATAAGACTGAAGTTGCTTCAGTAAGTAATAACTCTAACATAGGCCACAGACTAGAGGCCACAGACTAGATCATGCATGTGGATACTCGACAAAGGATCAAACCTATTGACACTTCTGCAGAATAAAAAGACTGGTAAAGACAGCACAATGGTATCCTAGCAACAGGGTCGCGACCTTTGCGGTGGCGATCTGCCCCTCGGTGTCGACCCGTTCCATGGTTCCCGTGGGGAAGTACGGTAGGATGACCGTGAAGGAGCGCGCCAGGTATCTGCAACAACATGGTCGGAAAGTATCAGGTTACTCTCCAAGCAGAGGAGTGGGTCCGGCAGGTTCTTGACGTGTTTTTAGGCGTTTTTGTCGGGCTTTCTACTTTGTCATGGTTTCTTTCTATCTTTAACCCAAGATAGAAAGAAACCATGACAAAGTAGAAAGCCCGACAAAAACGCCTAAAAACACGTCAAGAACCTGCCGGACCCACTCCTCTGCTTGGAGAGTAGTATCAGGTTACTAATTTGCACATTATACACTAATAACAAGCTGGCGATATTAGGTACAAATACACTGGTGTAACATCTCATGCATCATAACCTCAGAGTCTATACAATGTAGTTAAAGTAGGATCACTGTGAACAGGCGTCTGCAACAATAAGGCTTAGAAGTACATGTATAAGGAAGATGTGCACATACACACAAACACATACATACGCCCACACACACAAACACTTACACACACACACACACACACAAACACATACATACGCCCACACACACACACAAACACTTACACACACACACACACACATACACATACATACGCGCGCACACACACACACAAACATACGCGCACACACACACACACACACACACACACACACATACATACGCGCGCACACACACACACACACACAAACACATACATACGCGCACACACACACACACACACATACATACGCGCACACACACACACACACACATACGCGCACACACACACACACACACACACACACAAACACATACATACGCGCACACACACACACACACACAAACACATAAATACATGCGCACACACACTTACATACACATGTATGATGTACATTGTACATGAGGTAAAGCTATTTCATACAGTAATTTGAAAGGCTACAATTCTGTTCCTTACTTGGGAACTGCATACAGGACAGACAGCTGTTCAAAGATGACATCAGGAGAGTGAAAACTGGCCAGGAACACAACTGGGGAAAAACAAACAAATCAGTCCCTAAGACAATTGCAGATTGCACATTGAATGAAAAGTACAGACAAGGTGAATGTTAGCCTGAGTTTACACAATCTCTCACTTGCCAAGGTTAATGACCTTTTAGGGTTCGGTATCCGTCGGCTGGCTGCTAGGAGCGTGATTTTAGTCAGGCTAATGAAAGAGACTGTGTGTTGATATGCTATGGGACAGTTCACTGTGTTACTGATCAAACTCACCGTCCCTGTCCGGAGCTGCACTTGTCTTTTGGAAGGGACGTAAATGGGGGTCCCGTGTTCGAGGAGGTGCCTCGAGAACGTTACAACAGCCTCGTTACTCACATGGGTACCTACTGGCTGTAATATTACAACCTGGTATATCATATACTCACCGTCCCTGCTGACACACTCCTTCACGTTGTCGATGAACAGGTTCGGGAAGTCGTCGGGAAATTTGCCCCATCGAATCGTCCTCTTGACTTGTACTGACTGGACCTGGGTTTGTTTCTGAAGGAATGAAAATGAAGATAAACATTATATAAACACTCTCACCAGCAAGTTGATCATCATTTTTTCCCGGAGTTGTTCATGTTATGTTGTTAGATCTGCACGTAAAAGAACCCAACACACCTATCGAGAAAAGTAGGCCTAGGGGTGACCTCCGGCGTGCTTGGCCAAAAATGTGAAGCCGTTTTCCACAACCACTAGCTACCTAAAGAAAGCGTCATACTTCACTTGAATCGAGGATGACGATGATGATGATGAACTGATGAAAGCACAGCTGGAAAAAAAATCAAGGGGGAGGGGGGCACACAAGATTGTGCTAGAAGTAGTGACTTGTGGGGTACCGGTGTTGAACGTGTAAGAATGCTGCATAGCAGAATCACACCCATAACTAGAGACGAGAAGGACACAGTATATGTTGTTCTGCTGATGAACATCACCCCCCTCCCCCAAAGATGACGGCCCAAAAAAGTACTTCCGGGTTTTGGATCTTAGAAAACGAGTGTGATTGTGAGGTCGACCTTGCCAATATAAAGCACCATAATCTGCCTGAAACATGACTTACCATCTGTGATACCTGTAGACTTTTCACAACACGATCAGATGACTGGGAAATTCCTAAAACATGTCATTTTTTCTGGAAACAAACAAGTAAACAACAACAACAACTGTCCCAAACTCACCCCAGTCTGGACCAGCTGCCGACACTTCTCCGCCACATCGTCCGCCAGCGCCTCCATGGACGGGTGGGCGAACAGCAGAACGTCGTCCTTCACCTGGGCCATGGCTGTTGTTGTTGTTTGCTGTTGTTGTTGTCGTGACGTGGTCTCTTGGTGCTGGGTTTCACTTGCCTCAGAGTCGAATCTGTATTGCTTGCGTGTTGCTGGAAGTGTTTCTACAAGTAGGAGAACGCATCGACCTAGTCTGTGCGTAATCTCTAGGATCCTCTAGCGATGTACCGAAAGAAGGCTTCTCTACTCTAAACTTTGAACTCTCTGGGCAAGACTGCCCCGCCTACCTGGGAACGAGACGGAGGGAATGCTGGGGACGAGAGTGAAACTTCCTGGGAACGAGACGTGACACTCTGGGGCCGAGATCTGCGCGCAGGGCAGGCTGGGTAAGCTGCAGTTCACGCATGCGCAGTATGGAAAACTGGCCAGAGGTGGAATAAAAATTTTTTGATTGTAAAATAGTTGAGGTGAGAAGTGGGCGATTACGGGAGGTTTTAGGCGGATTTTTACCTTGACAGACGCTGCTACCTTTCCGACGTGTTCTGTGGGTTCTACTGGAAGGATTCCCCGCTGTAACGGAAGAGTAGACGTGACAGAAACACCCCCACACCCCTGACTGGTGATGTCAGGATGGGACGGGACGATGATGTAGACCGCTGCTGACTTCCTGACTGAACAAGAATCGGTTTTTCTGAGACATAAATAATCGCGACAGTTTCTCCTCACCATGTCCGGGGAACTCCCGACCCGCCAGCCGGACCCAGACGACGGGCCGGCCGTGCCCGACATCGTGCCGCTCACGGAGTACGACACATTCAGGGTGAGGAAAAACACAACACATTTTTTATACCCACCATCTTAAAAATACCTGTCCGAAATTTAGTTCCAGTGTTTGCGTCAGGTCTTTATATTTTCTTAAACCAGTCTTATACCTACACTAGGTGTAGATATGAAAAGGTTTGGGTTCGGCTTCTGTTTCTGTAGTTAGACAAACATTATTACATTCCCAGCCGTCGCAGTCATCAAAATGAAAATATTTGTCGACATAATCATCCTGATCAAACGTAACGTTCCCGTGTTGTTGTTTACATGTTTATCAGTACACTAACGGTCATTGAGATAGCGGGTTACTCTCAGCATGGGTGTTATTTTGTGTAAGATAACATCAGTGTAACTTACTAAATCTACAAGCTTTGTGAATAATTGTTTCAATAAGAAAACGTAACAAATTGGAAGAGGCAGCCCAAATCGAGTTATTTTGTGGGTGGATTTCTATCTCCAAGCAGATGTAAGGGGTAGAGATCAGAATATTTACAGTGGATGTCAGTTAGAAATAATTCCTTTACTTTTTTCTATATCATAATCTTTATGAGTTTTCCCGTTTACAAGACTGTAATCTCTGTCTTGTGGTCAAGCGATTTACCTTTTTACCAATTTATTTTACAGTTAGAAATGATTAATGCATTTGTCATCTCAAATTCAAAATGAGGACAACGAGATCAGCGACTTTTCCTTTCGCTACATGATAATCTTTGCCTATGGATAGGATTCACCTGTTTTTAATCGCAAAACGTTGGCATGACATGACGACATGTTCTGCTCCAGTAATCACAGTCAGGTATGTCAGACCTGTACCTGAAGGATTTTATTGTCCACGACCTGTCTATAGAGACCACTCATAGGACGTGATGAAAATGCTTACAGACAGGGGGTCACTATAGACAGGATTATTGATATTTACTTGGGTCAATGACACCAAAAAGAGACCACAATGGCCTTGTGGTTTTGAAATATGCAGTGATGGCTGCTTGTACAGGTTTGACTTTACACTACACCAGTATCTGTTTTCATGTAAGATGTCGTTTTGTTTACATTCAGCTTATAGTAGCTACCGGTACATACATGTACTACACTATAATGATGACGTCATGATTGCCCGGCTGAGTTCACATCATGTTTGTTTGACTGCACCGTTACCATGTAGCTCCGAGCGTGCCAGGATCCAATTTAGGGGCAATTTAGCAATTACTGAAGAACGGCTCCTAACCAACAATGCAAGACTGTGTGTGGATAAATTACAGACACGTTTCAGGAACATTCCAGTACTTGTAGTGACATTCCTGTGTGGAATGTACAACAATAACAGACTCGCAAATTACAATAATTTTGTTACCTGCAATTTTAAAACTACAAATTACAATTTTGTGTTTGTATTCTTTGCCTGCACAGGGCTCCTAACCAACATTTGCAAGATTGTGTGTCGATAAATTACAGACAGGTTGAACAGCCCATCTTATCTTGTACTAGTGGCATTCCTGTGTGGATTGTACTTTTAGTTTAAGTGCAGGACCATATAACAATTAACAGATTTGTGAATTATAGTATTTTGGTTACCTGTTATTTGTAAACTCTCAAATTACCCAATTTTTTTCCAACAATTTCATGACATGATTATTTTGGGCCATGTAGAATCAACCTAAGTACTTCCATTTCGTCTTTGTGTTCTAATACTAAACCCATTTCAATAATGTTTTAAGTATTATATTTCCTGAATATGAGAATCAAGGCAATAACTGCGTGTTGCCTTACCTAAATGTGGATTGTGTTTCTATGATATAGTATCATACGGCATTATGACAAATATGCGTAATGTACAGAATTCATAACATCAATATCAGAGATATTGTAATCAATACACAAGTGCACAGATGGTGCAGTAAAACACAGCTTGAACCATAGGCTGTAGGCCTCGGAAGGAGAGTCTATATATATACCGAATATATACCGGGATATCGGGTGATAGGCTGAGCGGATCCCGAACTTACCCGAAAGCCGACCTCGCCCGAAGGGCGCTCGTAGGTGGGCGCCCGAAGGGCGCCCCATGGCGCCGCAGGCGCTAAGCGAATTCCTCGCGGAGCGAGGAATGAGCGATAGGTACGAAATCTCATTTCAAACAACCTAATTTTCTGCTAATTCCTTCGACTCAGGCACTTGGCTTGGTGGTGATTCTCATGTTTGGTGTCCTATTTACCCATGGAAAACACCTAGTTGATAAAAAAACCCGATGACAAAGGACGATACGAGGCATTTTGTAACGCCCAAAAATCCTTCTTTTCCCGACATGACCGTTACCGGCAGTATGCACGGCACCGCTGTTCACAGAACAATGACATCACGGCCGGCAGATTGGACCGGGCCGGTGCCATGCACGCAAGGGGTTTCGGCACCGCTATTAACTAAGCTATCATTATGATAAGCCTTGGAAATGCCAGGATTGTGAACATAGATATCTTATTCATCATATATTTGTCTACCAGCATTGTACATGCGTTCCTATTTGCTTCTTACGTACTCACTAGATATCGTACTTCTATCCAGATTTACCAGCTAAAATCAGACGATAAACGTGCTAAACCTTCCATTAAAACGACTATGACGTATCTCCAGTGTAACACATCTTTTGTGAGCATCCTGTTACTTTGTTACGTTGCAAAATGGGGACTGCAATGGACAGTAATAGGCAATATTTAACCTCCTTGTAATAGGTCCGGATTGGCCCCCGAAAGATCGAAGACACCCCTTCTGGTAACGGTGACCAGGAGTGCTGATTTCGTACCCTTAGATATTTTGAAGTTAGCTCCTCCGAGCGGCTGTCTCACATTGGACGACGGGGGGCCGTCGGGAGTATTTGCATAACTATGGGGTAGGATGTCTTACGCAACTGCTCAGCGGGGAAGACAAACTCGCTATTGTTTTGAGTCCGCGGAGCTGAGGCCTACTGCCCATGCTTGAACCGACACAGGCCACACTCATTCAGTTATTAAGTTACATTGTAGTTTTCTAGCCTACTTGCTAAAAAAGCCTTACAGTTGCAGTTTGCTACATGTATCTGGGGACTATACTGGAGAAAAGGTTACTGGTTTGCCATGGTACATAACACTGTCAGCTTGGGCAGAGCGTTGGTATAAAACATGGTTTCCCTGTCCTAATTCATTGAAACAAACGTCACTCACAAAGACAGTGGATACTGTTATGTCTGAAACGTCTGGCTGTTTCAAAGTTTTATCCAGATGCTTGAGTAACTATTTTTGTCAGAGAGTGGGCAAATGCTTGAAATAGAACTTATGATAACATTAAACATGAATTCAGTATATTATATGAAATGTTAAATGACTGCAAACAGGACATATGTAACAATGGAACCTGTAACACTACTAGTAATAGATGTTGCAGGTGTGCTTCCATTATGCAAATTGTAAATTAATGATAACCCATGTTGCCAAAAACATATTGATGGATTTAGAGCTACATGCTGTAGTGCTGGAAACAAAGCAAAGATACATAAAGTGCATGTCTAGCCCAAATGCACAACTGGAAAAACAGATGTTTAGAATTTCAAATCAAACAGATCATAATGATTCATATAGTGTTTGAGTGAGTGAATGAGTACATGTACATGTAAGGGCCTTTAACTTGTATTGTTTTCTAGCAAAGGTCCATGTCTCCATGCTTCATTCAAAATCATTGTATGGGCTGTACATGTGGGAAAGGGCTACAAGTACTTAAGTAGAAGGGCTATATAGAGTTCAGTGGTGATGTAAAATATGCTGTTATATTCCCCAGTCGAAGGTCCATGCCTCCATGCTGTGGGCCATCGGGAAGGCATACGGCGGACTGGTGCCTCCGGAGCTGCAGTGGCCGTTCTTCACGGACGACGAGGTTTGTAGCTTTGTTTGTTTTGTCTTTAAGCCTCAAGCGTCAAACCTTTAAATTTGCATGTAAAAGAGCCCTACTTACTTATCGAGAAGAGAAGGTGTGACCTGGTGTGCTTGGCTACTAGTAGATACGCGAGCTGTAACAAATTGGCTACTAGCTAACGGAAGCGTCATGCTTCGTCCTGATTAGTCTGAGGTTCAACCACTTTACCTTTCTTTTAATTTTTTTATCTTTTTAATGCATGATTTTTTAAACACATTTTTGTTGTTGTTTACAGGGTACAGAACAGCTGACGCCGTTGTTAGTCGGCATGCTGACAGCCGGAGAGCTGTACTGTATGATCTGTTGTTGTTGACATGTTTGTTGTTGTTGTTTACAGGGTACGGAGCAGCTGACGCCATTGTTGGTCGGCATGCTGACGGCCGGAGAGCTGTACTGTATGATCTGCACCCAGCTGTTCCGGGAGCCGTGCGACTGGGGGGGACACTGGAGCGTGATGCGTTTTTGTTTACATGTTTGTTGTTGTTGTTTACAGGGTGTTGAACAGCTGACGCCGTTGTTGGTCGGCATGCTGACGGCCGGAGAGCTGTACTGTATGATCTGTACTCAGCTGTTCCGGGAGCCGTGCGACTGGGGGGGACACTGGAGCGTGATGCAGGCGCTGAGCCGGCGAGGCATACAGGCCATGGAAGACGAGGAGAATGGAGTCTCACAGGAGAACTTACAGGAGGCACAGCCGATTAACCTGGTGAGTGTGTGTGTGAGTGTGTGTGTGTGTGTGTGTGTGTATGCCTGTGTGTGAGTGTGTGTGTGTTTGTGTGTGTGTGTGTGTGTTTGTGTGTGTGTGTGTGTGTGTGTGTGTGTGTGTGTGTGTGTGTGTGTGTGTGTGTGTGTGTGTGTGTGTGTGTGTGTGTGTGTGTGTGTGTGCGTGTGTGTGAGTGTGTGTGTGTGCGTGTGTGTACTGGTGCGGTATACAGGCCATGGAAGATGAGGAGAATGGAGTCTCACAGGAGAACTTACAGGAGGCACAGCCGATCAACCTGGTGAGTGTGTGTGTGAGTGTGTGTGTGTGTGTGTGTGTGTATGCCTGTGTGTGAGTGTGTGTGTGTTTGTGTGTGTGTGTGTGTGTGTGTTTGTGTGTGTGAGTGTGTGTGTGTTTGTGTGTGTGTGTGTGTGTGTGTTTGTGTGTGTGTGTGTGTGTGTGTGTGTGTGGTGTGTGTGTGTGTGTGTGTGTGTGTGTGTGTCTGTGAGTGTGTGTGTGTGTGTGTCTGTGTGTGTGTGAGTGTGTGTGTGTGTGTGTCTGTCTGTGTGTGTGTGCGTGTGTGTGTGTGTGAGTGTGTGTGTGTGCGTGCATGCGTGCGAGTGTGTGTGTGTGTGTGTGTCTGTGTGTGTGTGTGTGTGTGTCTGTGTGTGTGTGAGTGTGTGTGTGTGTGTCTGTCTGTGTGTGTGTGCGTGTGTGTGTGTGTGAGTGTGTGTGTGTGCGTGCATGCGTGCGAGTGTGTGTGTGTGTGTGTGTCTGTGTGTGTGTGTGTGTGTGTGTGTGTGTGTCTGTGTCTGTGTGAGTGCGTTATGTATACCAACAGGAGGCACAGCCAATAAACCTGGTGAGTGTGAGTGTTTGTGTGTGTGTAAGAGAGTGTGTGTGTGTTTGGGGGCATGTGTGTGTCTGTGTCTGTGTGAGTGTATGTGAGTGTGTTTGCAGTGCAGTTTTTGTAAACTATGTTCTGTCAGAGGGAGTTCTGGGGATCTCCAACTTTTTGTCCTCTAAGAGAAGAGGCAACGGTACCTTATCTATGTAGGCTGTTTCGGGAGCATACACACTAGATGACAGTTTGTCAAAGCTTTGCACTCATCACAGAAAACCCATGTTACTCATTTGGGTGGGAGAACTGTAACCTCGGATACAGAAGAGGTATTTGTATCAGTTACTGTAACTTGTTGTTCACCAAAGTCCCACCTGACCAATGTTACACATTGTTGTTGTTCATTGTTGTTTTTGTTGTTTACAGAAGTCCCACCTGGCCGTGCTGGATGCCCTGATGGAGGCTTACATTAACGAGGTCATCAGTATTGAAGGGGTCGTCACGGCAGTCAAGTAAGTATTCCACCTGTTTACCTTCCACAGAGGTAGGGGTGGATACCGGTTCGCTGGACCTGATTCGGACCTTTATAACATCCAAGAACAGATTCAAAAAAACCTGAAAGCCAAAACCTGAGTCCAAAAAAAACTGAACAAAGTGAAAATAATAATTTTTCTATTTTGTTTGATAAAAAGCTTTTTGAGTCTCCCCTCTGACAAAAAAGCATTTTAAATAAGTGCAACATTCAAATATCAAACACTGGTTTGTCTTGAAAGTCTTCTCACCAAGGAACTTTTATAGTTGTTCGTGTCAGTATTAATTCCCTATGCTTAATATTGTTCTAATAAAACAAAACATCAACTGAACAGGATTTTCCTAAAACCAAAGAAGGATTTGGCGTGGCCCTATTTTTAGGCACTAGAAATCCAGTCTTTATCTAAGACATAACGAAGCATTCATTTTGCCATCTCCCTAACAATGCCCCCCTCCCCCCAGGAAATTTGCGACCTTCAACGCGTCACAGGAGCTGCCGTATGACATGGAGGACGCTCTGCTGTTCTGGTTAAACAAAGTGGGCAGGACTCTACAGGACAGGAGGGGGTCAAAGGTAAGGAAATAATAATTTGACTTCTTGGACATTTTGATACAGATGTATACTAGTATTTGGTTACTACATTCATCAGTTTGGTACTTTTCCCACATGGAGTGGAAACCAAGAAGTTTTAATCCCAGAAAGCCTGACTTGGACGCTGTTAGAGGGACTCTGACAATGGGCTCCAAAACCTGGCCATGCATGTGACTGAGAATGACAGAAAGTAACCTGTGCATACAAATGTCTCAGTATCTGAAATGATGTGTACATGGAGGGTTTTTTTCCTGAATCAACTAACCCCTCTCATAGCTATAGATTGGAGTAGCTAAATTACAGTGCGGGTGATTAAGAGGCCAAATGTCTCACAAAAGATTTGTTGTTTCCCACAGAAGGTGAACGCCCCGGAGGGCGGTGACCCCTGCGGCTGGGACCTCCCCACGCTGGATGACATCCTGAAGGACCTTAGCGACGGGCGTGTGCTTCTGGCCGTGCTCTGCTTCTACTGTCCCAACCACATCCGCCCGGAAGGTCAGTCATGCCCCCTAGCAGAATTACCCAAAACTGCTCTCCTCTACTGTTGTACTGACATATCAAATAATCTTCACACTCAAGGCTTCCTTTCGTTTGCATCATCTTGAAGCCACGTTTTTCTACAAGAAAACAGCTGTCAAACATTCAGCTTCGTCTTCAATTTGTAACCTGTACTGTCAAACCTGTCCAAGAAGACCACTCAGGCGTCCGATAAAATCTGGTCTAAGTGGACAGGTGGTCACTATGAATGTTATAGACAGGATTCTAAAGGAGTCTTCGGAAAAATTGTCAAAACCACCAAAATGTGATCACACTTGATGTTATCTTATTGTAATAATGATTTTAAAAATTCCATCCCGTACAAAACCCTAGTCCCAGTTGTTAAAGTTCAATGTTTTTCCTGACAGATGGTCAGCTTGGATCACTGATTTCGATGTCGGCGATTCAGTTGTCTTTGCCAGCAGGGCTAGCCCTTTGTAACAGCCACAGGCTAGTTGTGAAGCCCTTCCTGTGTGTGCTGAACAGCCAAACCATTAAATACTGTCGTGTTTTTCCTGACAGATGGTCAGCTTGGTTCCCTGATTGCCATGTCGGAGTCTGTGCGGAACCTGTCTCTGGTGCGGCGGTTCTGCGACCAGCATCTCGGCGCCATGTTCCACCTGTCCTACGAGGACGTCCTGTACAGCCCCGAGGTCCTCAAGCCAAACATCAAGGTGGGTTTGTTTGTTTGTTTGTTTGTTTGTTTGTCTGTTTATTTAGAATCTCCATTAGTAAAATACATCATGTACTTACTAGTCTTCCTGGGGTCCTGTTCTGGTACTGTATACAATTTACAAGGTTAACATAAATACACATGATCATTGTCTTTTACATCCCCTCAGTCCGACTTTGTATGACTAGTGTAAGTGAGCCTGACCACCCCCATGTACATGCAGCATCCATTTAATAGCTCCCAAGTTAAAAGGTCACCCACAATTCAGCAAATTACTCAACCATTATCAATCTTGAATAAAATTACAGCCTAACTGAGGCTACACAGTTACTCAGCAAACCTAACATTGATTGAGAACTAAGATAAAATGTCACAGAGGGGTCAGAGGTCAGTGACACTGCCTGAAACGTATTGACTGTTAACAAACTATCCAGTTGCTTGAGTTTGTAACTGTTATATTGCTTGTGTTACATGTTTACATCTTGTGTGTTTTTCAGGCGTTCATTGCTGAGTTGTTCTGGTGGCTGGAGGTGGTTCGACCGGATATCGTCCAACCTGCTCTAACCAACCACCAACAGACAAGTCAGTACAAACTGTTCAATATAGATTTAATCATCAAGACACAATTTTAATCTTGAGAATAGGTGCACTGATGCCATGTGACCTAAAAATGTAGGTGCACAGAAAACATTTCTCTCTCTCTCTCTATCCAATTTAACGTCTTTTGTTCCCCAACATGGGGGTTGGACGTGCTTGCACATGGATGGGGAAGCCCCAGAACTCCTCAACAAGTGCGTGTCCTTTTTTGTAGCAAGAGTTTTTACGGCTGGATGCCCTTCCTAACGCCAACCCAAACCCTACTGCTGGGCTTAGGACATGGGAAATGTATGTTAAGTGCCTTTCCCAAGGGCACAACGTCTGGGTGCATGTCCAGACATGTCTGGGTACTCCACTGGGGATTGAACCTGGGTCTTATCCGTTCATAGCCGGATGCTCTGCCACTGTGCCACACAGACGCCACGCATTTGGGGTGCACAACATACATATACTGTAGAATAAAGTAGACCGTAAGCAAAGTTTGATAACAAACCTTACTGCCTCTCTCCAGAACTTGGATCTGATATTCTTAAGCTAACTTGAAAATTTCAAACAAAATGATTATACATTTTGCAACAAAGGTTTTATTGATTTTTGTAAGTGAACACATTTAAAGAATTTATACTCAAAAAAGTAAAGCACTGACATCCTCAATTGAGGTGAAGCATTATATTTTATTCTTAATTGTAAAGTGTGCCTTTACGTCCATATAACCTATCTACATGGAGGTGTACTGCTGCACCCCCAGTCAAAAATTAGGTCCACAGCTCCAGTTTTGGATATGCACCCAATATTTTTAGTTTTCACGTCAGTTTTGTCTTCTTTTGTTGTTGTTTACAGTTCCTTTTGTTGTTGTTTACAGTTCCGTTTGATGCCGAGGTGTCCTCCACCCCGACCCGAGCCCGGCCGCGCCCGAACGTCCCGATCAGCCGAGCGACAAAGCGGAGTTTCCAGACTCCGGACCATGACAAGCCTAGCAACAGGGACACGCCTAGCAACCTGAGCATCACGCCGTCGCACAGCAGCCCCGACATCAGCAGACACACGCCGCTTCTGGCGCTCCGACACCGCGCGAAGCAGAACAGCCAGCAGGGGGAGGGTATGTCTCACATTTGCCGGCAAATACTCATTATAAACTATAAATACTTGTAAAGCAGTGCTGATATCAGCAGACATACGCCGCTTCTGGCGCTCCGGCACCGCGCAAAGCAGAACAGCCAGCAGGGGGAGGGTATTTTTCACATTCGCTGGCAAATACAGTTGTTGCAAAGCAGTGCTTACTTAGCAGACATACGTCGCAACACTAATGGAAATCTTATTGAACCAAAACAGGACAGCCAGCAGGGGAAGAGTATGTTTGACATTCGCTGACCAATACCCATAGTTAGTTGGGGAGCAATTTTGTCAATGTAATTTATTTTCTTGGTCCTCCAACATTATTTCATGATTCATTTTTTTTTTGGTAAAAATTCAGCATGGGCCTCAAATTCAGTGGGAAACTTGAGCCTGACTATATCCAGAGTCTCTCCCTCAAACTCAAACAGTTATAATTATTATTATGCTCTCAATCCAAAAAACAACAACTAAGATTGCCGTGTCTATAGTAATACAGTAGACTCCAGCTATTTGCATTACTGTTAATAGCATATTTCGGGGATATGCATAAAATTATGAAAACCCAAACCATTTCCCATTCACTCCATTATAGATAAAATGGCATAATTGCATTAGCCATTTTCGCATACTCCGGCTATTTGCATAAAATAATGCCAATGGTAACAGGTAAAACTGGTTGAACATGTCAAAGTCACTAACTCTTATGGATCTTATGCAAATGTCATTCAGATGTAAATCGAGTATGAATAGTTTCGATGGTTAGACAACACCATAGGAACTGTTATTGTCCTTTGTGTTTTGAAAAAGCTGTAGCTACTCCATTGTCATTTGCTGTGATAGGATTCAGAAGAATAGAATTGCCAATTTCTCGCTAAGTTTGCCATTCTTTGCACTCAACATGTGTAAATAAACTGATGATATGCTTATGAATTCAATATGATACATTTTGTATAACCTGGGAGTGAGTGAATTTGACACAGTGCATGTGTGTCTGTTTCCTTCAAGTGCCATCCTGGTAACCACAACAACCCCCTCCCCCTCAGTGCCACTCATTTTGTCCCCTAGGGTTAATTGACTACTCCTTATAATTGCATAAAATACACTGGCAAATCAGTTATGCAAATAAGCGGATTCTACTGTATCATGATACTATCATCTAAGATCTTTTCTTATCCTTCAGGTGAAGAAGTCCTCCACCCTTTAAGAAGATCAAACTCCTTAAACTCCGCCTCAGACGCGGCGGTGCAGGGCTCTGTCATGGCCTGGCCCGAGGTCGCCAATAGCAACGGGGGAGTGCCACGCCCAGGTCAGGAAATCTTCACCTTTTGGCTGTTTTTCAAGACCTATTCACTTTTTCTTCCTATGTCATAATGCACAAGTGGATGCAGGGCTGAATATCAAATCAATCTTGTTCTGTACACTCAGCTATTATATGAATGTAAACCCTTTGCACAACAATTGTACACTAACATCTACTAATGAACACAAGATAACAGTTATTCAAACAACTGGATAGATTTTGGAAATGGTCAGACGTTCCAGACAGCATCCACTTCTTATCGTCAGTGACTAGCTAGCTGGAGTAAGATCTGAGGTTCCCTGTCGATAGGTACTGTCAGTGTGGCTGCTCTCTGAAACATCTGACTGTTTCCAAAATCTATCCAGTGACTTGTTTCAGTAACTGTTACCTTGTGTTCATTAGTTGATGTTGTTGTACAAATACAATGAGTAACTGTTATTCTTGTGTATCCTTTTACCTGTATGTCTAACGTTCATTTACGTACCAAGTTTTACGGACTGCCAAACTGCCTTTAAGATAAAGAAAATTGAATGAATTTGGTCCTGTTTGTGTTGCAGGTAACGTAGGCCACGAGTCCCATCAGGACCTGGACCTGGAGAGCGTCTCCTCCCGCCCTGAGTCTCGCTCCGACCGCGGGGACAGTAGCCTGGCATCGCAGGACGCTCAGGCCCCGCGGGAGGCCGCCAGGGACAGTAGCCCGGCGACCCAGGCACCGCGGGAGCCTCTCATGCCTGCCGTGCTAAGGTAAGGTACTGTACATGCAGAAATGTTCGCGGCGGTTTTATGTTCGCGGTAAGCTCTTCGCCGTGAACTTAAAAAACCCCGCGAACATTTCTGCCTGTTTCTCTGTAGTGCTACTCCTGTTTCAAATGCAAACTTTGAACCACGACGAACACTCCATTTTCTCCTTAACGCGAAATTAAAACCACACGAACTTAAATGCATTTACAGTATAGCAATTTTAACCCCTGATACCTTATCTGACATGATTGCTAACCAGTATTAGTATTCTGAGCCATGGATGTGAATTTTAATAACATTAGTTGTGAAATGATATTGCCTATTGTTTGTATATTAATTTATTGTTTTTTTTTATAAATGAAATAGGTGTTAGATGATTGCATGTTGACTGGACTGCCAAACTAAACTTGTTTGGAAATTGGTTTTAATTCAATTTGTTGAAGACATCTTGAAACTTCTGTTCTCAGACCGTCCAAGGAGAAAACCAACGCCTGTAAAAAGGAGGATGAGCTAGGAGAGGGTCCGGACAAGTCCGTCACGAAGATCGACCGCACGGGCCGGCTTCGCCACACCGTGGTATCAAGTGACGTGGACACCATGGATCAGATTACGCCCATCAGCGAATCAGTGAGCAGCTTCTCGCTGTCGAGTTCAAGCGACGTAGTGATGGGTTCGCAAGGGGACTCTGATTCAACGATTAGCTCGGAAAGCTGCTCAGCCAATCGTCCGCTGGGATTTTACCTCGCGCCTGTGTCGTCAGCGATGTCATACGATACCACAGATCATCCAGAAGCGTGTGCGATTCCGACCACTGGGAAAAGCTACACCGTCGCTGAGAACATGTATACGACAGAGTCCGCGCAAGCAGCGGGAATTCCTGTCATCGACGACAACGTCGGGAGGGCAGCGGCCCTGGAAGAAGAGACTCCCGGAACTACAGAAGACGGGGACGTCGTAGAGTCGCCCAAACTTCACAGTGAGACTTTAGACAAGGAGTCGCTCCAGAAGGAGTCACTCCAGAAGGAGTCATTTCAGAGAGAGTCACTCCAAACTCAGAGAGAGTCGCTCCAGATGGAGTTCCTCCAGAGAGACCCAGTACCAATCCAGACATGGGGGAAGGGTGACAAAAACTGTAACGGCAGCATTCCCATGGCAACGACCCCACAGGAGGTCAAGGTCGCGACCTCTGGTCACGTGACCACGTGGGGGCGGAACCGGGCTTCGAGAGGGAGCACTCCGGAGGAACAAGAAAACGGACACGGGACGCAACCGCTCGCATCGCAGATGGTGAAGCTGCGGCTGAAATTAGAGGAAAAGAGGCGAACGATCGAGAACGAGAAGAAGAAGATGGAGCTTCAGTGGAACCGGCAGAGACAGAGAGTCGGCAAGGCGGCGTTTCTGCACGTCATCTCGCAGAAGAAGGCCACCCCGACGAAAGAACCGGCGCCAGAAAACTACCATTACGACCGGGGTGACAATAACGGGAGGATCCGATTCGACAAGAACGAAGTCCCCGCTCCGTGTATGACCGGTTTCGCCTCGGCAAAATCATCTATCCCAGAGGAGGTCACTACAGAGGTCAACCAGGAACCCGTGTTTTCTCCGAAACAGCCCCCCGATCTCCCCATGTCGCCTAACGAAGTCACCAGCCCCGGCGACGTCATCGACCTGAACGAATACAACACCTCCTTGGAAAGACTGAACAGTGACTTGTCCCTTATCCAGAAGGAAATCGCCCGGTTGTCTCACCACCAGGATGTTCTGAAGAGCCAGTCGTCGCCACCGGCTAAGGAGAGAGTCCCGTCATCACCTAAGGTAAAACCGGTCTCTTCCAAGTCGTCACCGAAAAGCAAGGAAAAGAATGTGGCATCGTCCACGCCCAAAATGACTCATGCGAACATAGCGGGCACCGTGTCGATTGCATCGTCTGTTTCTTCGAACCAATCGCGGTCCTCGAAAAAGCAGCTGAGCAGAGTGACAGCGATGGAAGCCTCGCCGACTATTGAACATGTTCAGCACCGGAGACTAGCTGCCAGCCAATCGGACCAGACGCTGGGATTGGGGTCGTCTGGTCCGCAGTTTGACGCTGACCTCCCCAGGAGCGAATCCGAGCAGGGGCCGGCGACGTCGCGTGTTGATCACGAGAACGGCGCGGTGAACGTGCAGACGACGTTTGACAGCTCGGTGGAACAGTGGGCGCTGACCGGGGAGGTGTGCAAACCAGAGGACAGCAAGGAGGTCAGCTGTTATTTCGTTACCCTAAAAGTTGTCAGATTCATCGCCTGTGACTATCCAATATGATAATTTTGTGACTATATCTTGAGTAAGTACATGAAAAGAATATCATTTTTGGATGTATGTCCGCTGACTCTGACCTTGAATGTTTGACCTTGAATGTTTGACATTGAGTGCTTGATTACAACCTTGAATAATTGACCTTGAATAATTGACCTTGAATGTTTAATTACAACCTTGAATGTTTGACCTTCAATGTTAAATTACGACCTTGAATATTTGACCTTTTGCAGGAGGCTGCGTTACCTGAGAGCCCCGAAGCGGAGGGAAAGGCTGCCGCTATGGGGTTCTTCTCTTTCAACTCTGTAGACGCAGATAAGGTAAGTACGGGACGGAAGAAATTCCCTCACATTTCTAATTATCATTGTATTTACCAGGGATGGCATGCGGCCTGTTTTCAGGTGTCCCTGGACACATAAATTTGCTCAGAACTCGAACATCCACACATTGCATGGATTGGCTTGTGTCCATGCAAGATTATTCCAGAGTCAAATGTTCATTCTTTTAAAGATTCATGAAGGGTCGCAGCAATCTCCTGTGAAAAAAACAGTCCTACATGTATGGTGGTTGAAAAACAGTCACCTAATGGCAGCTTACTGGTGATCTTGATCATAGCATTGGCACACAAATATACTTTGCTAGCTGCATGTACAATGTAGAACACTGATTTTGTCCCTCTGCAGACGAAGGAGGAGGTGACGAGAAAACGAGAGCAGTTCCTGCGCGCTCGGATGAAGCGTGAGGAGCAGCTGAAGGTCAGACAGATGGAGAGGGAGGCTGAGCAGGAGAGGGAGAGGGAGGAGAGAAAGTAAGACTTACAAGGCTTCTTTAAGACATTATTGTTAAGGGAGGAGAGAAAGTAAGATGTTACAGCTTCTTTTAGACATTACACAGCTTTTTTAAGATTTACACAGCTTCTTTAAGATTTACACAGCTTCTTTAAGACATTAGTGTTAAGGGAGGAGAGAAAGTAAGACGTTACACAGCTTCTTTAAGACGTTACACAGCTTCTTTAAGACGTTACACAGCTTCTTTAAGACGTTACACAGCTTCTTTAAGACGTAACACAGCTTCTTTAAGATTTACACAGCTTCTTTAAGACTTACACAGCTTCTTTGTTAATGTTAAGTAAACATTCTTAACAATGTCAAGGAGTTTGGAATCCTAATAAGTCATGCAGATTTGGGTCCATTCAAAAATTCATACTTTCCTAGAACTATCATAGGAGCATCCTCACTAGATAGCTTTAAGCAATTTTGCAGTCAGATGTGCAAAGGTTAGGTATGACAGGTCGTTCTATGTAATATAACCAGCTACTGCTGCACTGCATGCCCGTGAAGCTGGTGTGTTACACCGAAAGGCGGTTTAACCGACTACTACTACTAGTATACAGGCACAGATACACAGAACATGATGAATGAAGGTTCTAAGATTCCCTTTCCCTGTTCCAGACGTCGACAGGAAGAAGCTGAGCAGAGAAAGGCGGAGGAGAAGATACGGAAGGAGCTGATCTATCAGGAGTACCAGAGACGGAAACACGAGCAGGAGCTGCAGCAGCAGCAGCAGAGGAAGGGGGCGCGGCCGAAAAAGTCCCGCCCGAAGTCTGGGCCGCCTACCGACTCACACAAGGGGTCCTCTTCATCAGGTTTGTGGGTGTGGTTTTATAACAATAATGAATAAGGGCGCACGGCCCAAAAAATCCTGTCCCAAATCTTGGCCTCCTATAGATGCACACAAGGGATCCTCTTTTAGTTTATTTGTGTGCGTGTGCGTTCGTGCATGCTTGCGTGTCTTGGGGAGGGGTTATGTCCATAAGGGCACATGGCCAAAAAAATCCCGCCCCAAATCTTGGCCTCCTATAGACACACACAAGGGGTATGCTTCAGGTTTGTTTGTTATGGGTGCACTGTCGGAAAAGTCTTACCCCAAACCATCTACAGTATAGGCTGAAGGTCACACTGTACTAGATATACAATGTATGTACATGTGTTTCCCGTCCCAGATGTTTCACATGAAAATGCTCTGCACACTGTAATCTATGTTAGATGAGAAACTTTGCTGAAGACTTGTTTTCCCCTGTTGTTCCCCCAGGAGGTTCGCGGCCGGCGAGTGTTGTGGAGAGTCGGGATGAGACCAGCGGGAGCTCAGGGAGCGGGAGGAAGACTCCGGACTGGGAACAGTCGTCACAGTCCTCCACCAGCGAATATACAGGTACGTCTTTTCTGTAGTCCTTTGGTACAATTTTAAGGAAGGAAAGTATTGTTTCTTGCCATGTTGTCTGTGTGTGCGATTCAGTGTGTGTATGTGCATGTGTGTGCGTACGTGCGTGTCTGTGTGTGTGTGTGTGTGTGTGTATCTTTGTGCATGCGTTTGAAAGTGACCGTGTGTGTTTCTGCAATTATTTCAACATACGCAATTTAGCCCCACGAATTGTTGGCTCCTCACAATCTAGACCCTGGCTGTGAAGACAAAAGTAACCCTGTTCTCGATGTTTCAGGGCCGAAGCTGTTTGTGAAGCCCAGCACCAAGTCGAACCGCCACATCATCATCAACGCCCTGAAGGACTGCTGTCTCGCCGGCGAGGTCAACAACCAGGTCAAGGGCAAAGTTTTAGAGGTGAGAGGTCAAAGGGTAGAGAGATTTCACAAGATAATCCAACAACCAGGTCAAGGGCAAAGTGTTAGAGGTGAGAGGTCAGAGGGAAGAGATTCCTAAGATATTCCAACAAACAGGTCAAGGGCAAAGTGTTAGAGGTGAGAGGTCAAAGGGTAGAGAGATTTCACAAAATAATCCAACAACCAGGTCAAGGGCAAAGTGTTAGAGGTGAGTGGTCAAAGGGTAGTGAGATTTCACAAAATAATCCAACAACCAGGTCAAGGGCAAAGTGTTAAGTGAGAGGTCAAAGGGTAGAGAGATTTCACAAGATAATTCATCAACCAGGTCAAGGGCAAAGTGTTAGAGGTCAAAGGGGAGAGATTCCTAAGATACTAGGACAGAGTGACATGAAAGCTCTTACATATATATTAGAAAAGAGAGCGTTTTATGAAACTGTTGTGAAACATTACATATACCTAGCCAACGTTTTGGTGTGGTCTGTTATCTTCCTCAGGGCACCAGTAATTTTGTCTAAGCAGCTTACTTTGTTTACTTATTGGATGTTATTTCCAGGCGCTCGCCATGTCCGGGTCGAACCACTACGTGATCCTGTTCCGTGACGCGCGGTGCCAGTTCAGAGCGGTTTACTCCTACAACCCTGTTTGTTTGTTTGTTTACCTGTTGTTTATTTCCAGGCACTCGCCATGTCCGGGTCGAACCACTACGTGATCCTGTTCCGCGACGCGCGGTGCCAGTTCCGAGCGGTTTACTCCTACAACCCTGTTTGTTTATCTATGATTGTTTATTTCTAGGCGCTCGCCATGTCCGGGTCGAACCACTACGTGATCCTGTTACGTGACGCGCGGTGCCAGTTCAGAGCGGTTTACTCCTACAACCCTGTTTGTTTGTTCGTTTATCTATGATTGTTTATTTCCAGGCGCTCGCCATGTCCGGGTTGAACCACTACGTTATCCTGTTCCGTGACGCGCGGTGCCAGTTCCGGGCGGTTTACTCCTACAACCCTGTTTGTTTGTTTGTTTACCTGTTGTTTATTTCCAGGCGCTCGCCATGTCCGGGTCGAACCACTACGTGATCCTGTTCCGCGACGCGTGGTGCCAGTTCAGAGCGGTTTACTCCTACAACCCTGTTTGTTTGTTCGTTTATCTATGATTGTTTATTTCCAGGCGCTCGCCATGTCCGGGTCGAACCACTACGTGATCCTGTTCCGCGACGCGCGGTGCCAGTTCCGAGCGGTTTACTCCTACAACCCTGTTTGTTTGTTTGTTTGTTTACCTGTTGTTTATTTCCAGGCACTCGCCATGTCCGGGTCGAACCACTACGTGATCCTGTTCCGCGACGCGCGGTGCCAGTTCCGAGCGGTTTACTCCTACAACCCTGTTTGTTTATCTATGATTGTTTATTTCTAGGCGCTCGCCATGTCCGGGTCGAACCACTACGTGATCCTGTTCCGTGACGCGCGGTGCCAGTTCAGAGCGGTTTACTCCTACAACCCTGTTTGTTTGTTCGTTTATCTATGATTGTTTATTTCCAGGCGCTCGCCATGTCCGGGTCGAACCACTACGTTATCCTGTTCCGCGACGCGCGGTGCCAGTTCAGAGCGGTTTACTCCTACAACCCTGTTTGTTTGTTTGTTTATCTATGATTGTTTATTTCCAGGCGCTCGCCATGTCCGGGTTGAACCACTACGTGATCCTGTTCCGCGACGCGCGGTGCCAGTTCCGGGCGGTTTACTCCTACAACCCTGTTTGTTTGTTTGTTTACCTGTTGTTTATTTCCAGGCGCTCGCCATGTCCGGGTCGAACCACTACGTGATCCTGTTCCGCGACGCGCGGTGCCAGTTCCGGGCGGTTTACTCCTACAACCCTGTTTGTTTGTTCGTTTATCTATGATTGTTTATTTCCAGGCGCTCGCCATGTCCGGGTCGAACCACTACGTTATCCTGTTCCGCGACGCGCGGTGCCAGTTCAGAGCGGTTTACTCCTACAACCCTGTTTGTTTGTTTGTTTATCTATGATTGTTTATTTCCAGGCGCTCGCCATGTCCGGGTCGAACCACTACGTGATCCTGTTCCGCGGCGCCCGGTGCCAGTTCCGGGCGGTTTACTCCTACAACCCTGTTTGTTTGTTTGTTTACCTGTTGTTTATTTCCAGGCGCTCGCCATGTCCGGGTTGAACCACTACGTTATCCTGTTCCGCGACGCGCGGTGCCAGTTCCGAGCGGTTTACTCCTACAACCCTGTTTGTTTGTTTGTTTACCTGTTGTTTATTTCCAGGCGCTCGCCATGTCCGGGTCGAACCACTACGTGATCCTGTTCCGTGATGCGCGGTGCCAGTTCCGGGCGGTTTACTCCTACAACCCTGTTTGTTTGTTTGTTTATCTATGATTGTTTATTTCCAGGCGCTCGCCATGTCCGGGTCGAACCACTACGTGATCCTGTTCCGCGACGCGCGGTGCCAGTTCCGGGCGGTTTACTCCTACAACCCTGTTTGTTTACCTGTTGTTTATTTCCAGGCGCTCGCCATGTCCGGGTCGAACCACTACGTTATCCTGTTCCGCGACGCGCGGTGCCAGTTCAGAGCGGTTTACTCCTACAACCCTGTTTGTTTGTTTGTTTATCTATGATTGTTTATTTCCAGGCGCTCGCCATGTCCGGGTCGAACCACTACGTGATCCTGTTCCGCGACGCGCGGTGCCAGTTCCGGGCGGTTTACTCCTACAACCCTGTTTGTTTGTTTGTTTGTTTACTTATTGGATGTTATTTCCAGGCACTGGCCATGTCTGGGTCGAACCACTACGTGATCCTGTTCCGCGACGCGCGGTGCCAGTTCCGAGCGGTTTACTCCTACAACCCTGTTTGTTTACCTGTTGTTTATTTCCAGGCGCTCGCCATGTCCGGGTTGAACCACTACGTTATCCTGTTCCGCGACGCGCGGTGCCAGTTCCGGGCGGTTTACTCCTACAACCCTGTTTGTTTACCTGTTGTTTATTTCCAGGCGCTCGCCATGTCCGGGTCGAACCACTACGTGATCCTGTTCCGCGACGCGCGGTGCCAGTTCCGAGCGGTTTACTCCTACAACCCTGTTTGTTTGTTCGTTTATCTATGATTGTTTATTTCCAGGCGCTCGCCATGTCCGGGTCGAACCACTACGTTATCCTGTTCCGTGACGCGCGGTGCCAGTTCCGAGCGGTTTACTCCTACAACCCTGTTTGTTTGTTTGTTTACCTGTTGTTTATTTCCAGGCGCTCGCCATGTCCGGGTCGAACCACTACGTGATCCTGTTCCGCGACGCGTGGTGCCAGTTCAGAGCGGTTTACTCCTACAACCCTGTTTGTTTGTTCGTTTATCTATGATTGTTTATTTCCAGGCGCTCGCCATGTCCGGGTCGAACCACTACGTTATCCTGTTCCGTGACGCGCGGTGCCAGTTCCGAGCGGTTTACTCCTACAACCCTGTTTGTTTACCTGTTGTTTATTTCCAGGCGCTCGCCATGTCCGGGTCGAACCACTACGTTATCCTGTTCCGTGACGCGCGGTGCCAGTTCCGAGCGGTTTACTCCTACAACCCTGAGAACGAGAAGATCCACAAGCTGGTGGGGAACGGGCCCTCCAACATACTGGGCAAGATGATCAACAGCCTCTACAAGTACGTGTGCTGGTTCGCTTGTTTGTTTGTTTGTTTTATTTATCAATAGGGTGGCATCTGTGTGGCATAGTGGTAGAGCATCCGGCTATGAACCAATTCAATCCCCAGTGGAGTACCCAGACATGTCCGGACATGCACCCAGACGTTGTGCCCTTGGGAAAGGCACTTAACACGTATTTCCCATATCCTAAGCCCAACAGTAGGGTTTGGGTTGGCGTTAGGAAGGGCATCCAGCCGTAAAAACTCTTGCTTGAAAAAAAGACTTGCACTTGATGAGGAGTTCTGGGGCTCCCCCATCCATGTGCAAGCACGTCCAACCCCCATATATGATGGGGAACAAAAGATGTAAAATTGGAGAGAGAGAGAGAGAGAGAGAGTACAGTTCATTTGACCACTGAAAGTACAAATGTACTTGGTAAATGATCACAGCAGGTGGCCACTGTCGACAAGTAATTTGTTAAGGTCGATTTAAAAATGCTTGAAGGGACCACCAAAGAATGGCTACAATGGACAGGTGGTTATTATGTAGGGGTAGTCACTTGTACGGGTCTGACTGTAGATATAGTAATGTGTAATCTTGAGAGAAAGGTCAGCAATACAAAGTTATAAGACTTAGTGATCTTTTTATTCCTTGTTCCCAGGGCTCGAAATACTGGGTGCATGTGCACCTGTGTGCACCCAAAATTGGAGCTGTGCACCTGATTTTTGACTGTGGGTGCACCAGTGCACCTAGATATTTTGTAGGTTATTGGGTAAAGGTACAATTGAACACTAGTATACAAGAAATACTCTTGAAATGTAAGTATCAGAAAAAGAAATAAAACCTTTTGATGTATCTTATTTGATGTATCACTTGTTTGAAATTTTGAAGTTAGCTATAGATAGAACAACAGATTGAGGTAGTAGCATTTTATGTTTAGCTCACATTCAATTTGTATTATGTGGTGCACCCAAAATTCTTTCTGTGCACCTAATTTTTTTGGTTGGGTGCACCAGTGCACCTATTTCTAAAAATGAATTTCGAGCCCTGCTTGTTCCTAATATACAATGTAACTTGTTACCCTGTCCACTGCAGGTACTACAGTGGAGGGAAACAGTTTGTAGGAATCCCCTCAAAAACCATGTCAATGCCAGTTGTTCTAAAACAGCCCCCTATAGACTTGGTGTGGATACCGGTTCGGCTTAATAAGGTTTAAGTCCAAGTTTAGGTCCAGAGATTTAGGTTCAGGTCCGGACTTGGACCTGATCCTGTCCAGTTGATGTTTTGTTTTATTAGACCAATATTAAGCATAGAGAATTCATACTGACATGCACAACTTTAAAAGTTCTTGGTGAGAAGACTTTCAAGATAAACAAGTGTTTGATATTTGAATATTGCACTTGTTTTAAATGCCTTTTTTGTCAGAGGGGAGACTCAAAACACTTTTTATCAAACAAAATAGAGAAATATATTTGTACTTTGTCCAGTATTTTTTTGACTCAGGTTTTTGGCTTTCAGGTTTTTTGGACTCAGTTCTTGGATGTTATAAAGGTCCGAATCAGGTCCAGCGAACCGGTATCCACCCCTACTATAGACTGATATTTGCAAAGCATTTGATTAAGCATTGCCTCCTGCCCACATGTTCCTTACCCTCTACATGTACCAAAATCAAACATTTCCAATAATATATTTAGACATGCATTTGCAAAGCATTTTTATTGCCTCGTGCCTACATGTTCCTAACCCTCGACATGAATCTTCCCACTGCAGATACAACAGTGGAGGGAAGCAGTTCGTCGGAATCCCCTCCAAAACCATGTCCGTGAGCGTGGACGCTTTAACCATCCATAGCCATCTCTGGCAAAGTAAGAAGTCCGGGAAGTGAACGTTCGTCGACGCTTTTCGTTCCGAGACTGGGGCGCGTCAGTCGCCAATCTTGTGCATCACATCCTGCTGTTCGCAGCTATACCAACTCTCAATCATGTATTTATAACAAAGCCATTTACGATAAGCCAGAATGATACATTTAAATGTTTCCTTCACTTGTAGTATGTGTATGCCTTTTCAAAGGTAGCAGTGTTCTCTGTTAACCATCCCTTGCTGTGTTTCTGTGTACCACATTTTTGTTGGTTACAGCAAAGCCATTTACTAAGCCAGATACATTTAACCTTTAGCACACTGAAGTCGCCGTTTGGCACCCACTTCCCTATTGGTTACAGAGTTAGGCAGCAGGGAGAAGGTTAACTGTTGTGCTAGTACACCGTATGTGTTTTCAAAGGTTTCAGTCTTTCTCTAGTGTTAACCATTGCCTTGCTAAGGGTGGTTCTGTGTACCACATTTTTGTTGGTTGCAGCAGAAGGCGGTAGGGTTAGGGTTAACCCTCTCCATACCAAGGGTGCACCCGTGCAGGGTACATGTCAGTCAGTTTAAAGACAAAGTTAATGTGTATAGTGTTTAATAGTTAACATGTAAGATAGGTAGTAGAATTTCATCTTTCTTGTTCATGTACTTTATATCTCCCAGTTGAGATTGACACATATTTATTGATAGGAAATGTTGTTAGCATGTCTTTGTTACCAGTTTTGGGAGTTCATGGTGGTGTTGCACTAAGTCTTACTTTTTGATCTCCAAGCAGGTCTACCGGTCAGGGCTATTTGTTGGTCTTTTGTGTTATTTTCTGTGTTTATGCGTCTCTCGCTAGTGGTGCATGCTTTTACGGGGCTACACTCCTGCTGAAAAAAGGTGTCGTAGAGCAAAATTGTTCATTACTAGAAAGACGTGCGAAATGTTTCAAAAACATTTGTAAAACACGGAGACTGATCCTTACATCTGCTTGGAGATTACTTTTTTCGGTCCCTGCCTCTGAAGAGCAGGATATAGCAAATGAGTTAGTAAGGGCCTGTTTGAATAATGCAGCAATGGTTTGAGTTGATCTGTCAGTTTGATTGAAAGGTGTCACATGATTGATTGACATGGCATTTGATTGACAGTTACAGTTCATTTGTGTCTTGTAATGATTGACACACGGCTGTCTCAAGGAACCATCCCAGGACAGAAATTTGCTAGTTGGGACGGAAAAAATTTCACCCCGACTGTCGGATAAAATCTGATCTTCATATCATGAAATTGATGAAAATGTATTTTTCGTATAAGATTAAAATACAGGTTTAACAACGAAAGTTAACAACATCAGCTCCCAAACAATGAGTGGGACGGAAAATGATTCAAAGCTGGAGACAGCCCTGTATCTGATTGACAGTTATGGTTCACTTGTGATGATTGACACTTGATTGACAGGTCAGGAAGTGATTGACAGGCATCATGTGATGATTGACAGCTGTGTGCTCTACATCAGAATTATGCATACATTTTCTTAAATTTATACCAAACTCAACATCCATGTTACCATAGTAACCACCTTGTACTTGTGGTGTGACTCTTTGTCATTTTGAATGCCATGATGATATTTATAGTAGGAAAAACAGGAGATTTAGTTAAGAGTGCAGGAATGCAGTGTGAATGTGCAATGTGCTGTCCAGACCCTTAAGCCCCCCTCTCACTGGACCCGCGGCACACTGGCGGCGTCGCTGCAACCTAGAGTCGATCTGTGTTACCCTTGACTTTATAATGTTAATAGTATGCAAAACATACAAGTATGACTAAAAAGACAACAAAATACAAAAAGCATAAAACAACTTGTTTTTTAATCAATAAAATTCGTTGAGCGCGGTGTCAAATGGTGAGGTCGCCAACGTGTGGTGGGCCAAGTGAGATAGGGGCTTCACACTTACATAGTGGACTTCATGGTGTACAAGATAAGCACTTGTACTGTATTTACTAGTCAACTACTGTATTATACACTCATAATTATGTTGAACATCTTAAGAAGTTGGCAGACGAAAATGCGGAATGTTCGCGGTATTCATCCAGGAGATTCCACGTTTTTATAGTTAGTTCAACCCAAACAATTGTTGAAAGCTTCTCTTTGCATTTAGTTCCCCCATAGCTGCTGAGATCACTAGTGCAATTTTTATTTTTTTGCATATAGTTTGAAAAGATTGAGATGTTTTTGATGTTGGAATGCGTTTTTCACCACCATAACCTTAAGTCAAAGAGTGACTTTAGTCTCAGATTTTCCTGCGAGAAGAAACAGAACAATCTTGAGATACAGAGAAGGATGCGAAATATACAATGAACAAAATACATCTATGTCGTATTTCTGTACCCATTTCAAGACTTCATGTGACATTGTATATTAATCACTATATTAATGTGCACAAAAATTGAGGTTTGTCTGGTTTTTCAGACATTTTTTTCAGACATATTTGTTATTGGTAGGAAAGCCCTCTATTCAATTAAGTTACTTTGGTACTGCTGCAAATATCTTGTCCAGAATATGCAGATTATGTTATAGTTTCTCTGATGTCGCTGCAACTGCCTTGTCCCGAATATGCAGATTATCTAGTTACGCTGGCGTCGCTGCAACTGCCTTGTCCTGAATATGCAGATTATTGAGGGTTTATTTCATGTAGCCAGAAGTATTGATAAACGATCAAGAGTTAAGTTAGAAGCATCTTTGTTTGATCACAACTTGGCAATGCTTGTTGTTGTTACATTTATGCACGAATAGATGATATGAAGAATAGAAGACATGCATCCATGACGCTTCTGACATTGTGACGTAAAATGCAGCATTTACCAGATTTTGCAATTTTGCTGGTGAAACTCAGAATGTGGCTTTGCACTTTGCATCATATGAATACAAAAGGACTTCATTTATTGTCCATAACTACACAGATTGTACTAGCGTAATGAACATAGTGTGATTTACTTGTAAAACGGATATCGTTGTATTTATGGCAAAGGATATTCAGCATTCATGGCAGGCTACCTAGTGGCCTATAGCGAGTTCTGTATATATTAGAAATGATAATCATGATTATCATAGGCATTTTCAAATATCACCAAACTTTGTCTTCAAGGTCATGCCCTTGACCTCCCTTCAGTTATGACCTTGATCTCTTGTGACCAGGGTTGTGACCTTCATTTCTAGGTTGATGACCCTAGCACTTTGTGTCCCTGGTCTTCATTTTTGTCCCCGGGTTCATGATCTTGACCTTTGTTTCCAAGGTCATGACCTCTGACCCATCACCTACTGTAGTGTTGTTTGATGACCCTGTATTTACAAGTGGGCTGAGAGGTGGGAGAAGAGATTGTTGCATTAGCCGTTAGCTTCTCTGTATTATTGGAAAACTCATCAATACATCTTGTTGGAAGCAAGGAGTCTTTTTTTCTTCATTTCTGTACGTAAAATTACTAGGTTTATACTGAGTCTTGACTGTAGTGGTTATGGTGTATTATTAGTGTTACCCCATAGTGTTCAAACTCAAGTACATGTAGCTCATGCATAAAACAGTGAGGACCGGTCAGGGTGTGAGTGGATCTAACCAAGGAGGTTTTAAACCTTTATTTAACCTATCAGTCCAATCGTATGCAGCTTGTACTTATCAATTTACAAACTGGTATGTATAGTTTGAGGCCAGGTTTATCGATTATAGGAAACAAACACAAATTACAAACAGTTGTCTAACATGATTCATCTATATCATGTATTTTTTCCTCATTGCAAAGAAATTTTTTTCCCTTCTCAACAAAGACTCCACAATTGTTCTTTTAATTTCAGATAGATTTTAATGTGGCTTGATTTGTCATGTAAAAATACAATATTTTCTTTCACCAAAACCTTATTGATATGTATAACGCCTTATATAATAAAAGATATGATAAAATCGCATGCAAAATCTCATGTTATTAGGTATTAGACCTTCAATAGCAAACACGAAAAATGACCAGAGTAATATAAATGTGATACATTTAAAGTCCATGCAAAGGGGACTTAAGTAATCTACATGTAAATATAGATTTCAACCATGGTGGATACTTGACTCTTTTTTTTCTGTCAATTTTCATGGAGGCCGAGATGTAAACCCGCCACCACAGAAACACTACAGCCCAAAGAACTTACTAAACAGGCAATATGTAGTACCAAACACCGTGCTCAAATCTAAAACAGTTTTCACATTATCATAGCAGCATTACAATCACATCCAAACAGAGCAACGATCTATTTAACACATAATTGATAAAAATGATATACAATGTATGTAGAAAATTATGATTGTGCAGCATATCTATAAACATTTCCCTCATTTCAGTTACTGCAGTTTAGTGCACAACTGAGTTAAACACAACAGTTACCTTTAAATTTACATGTTAAAATGGCACAAAACATGTCAGATTGTGTACATCCTTGGGCAAAGCTAAGAGAGACATTAGAGCTTACACGTCTAGGACATTGATGGTTACATTTGCTTACAATCAATTACAAATTTGCACTCTTATCAGTTTATTTTGTAAACCAAGCAACAAAATGTCAGCATCATGACATGGTTCAAAGCTCCAGATGAAAACTTTACAGTGTTGATATGAGGCCACGCTACTCAATTCGTACCAGATCCAGCCTGTCAATAACTTTAGTTAGAAAAAATCTTTGGGCAAGTTCTAAGTCAATCAAGTCCTGTTGCCAGGCCTTTCTTGTGGCTTCCTATGGTCCCGACTGTGGCCCCATGTTACCCTCCAAGACATCCCAACCCCAGCTGGTGCCCAATCATCCAAGTGATCCCCCCTTCCCCTTGGTGTCCAAGACAGAACAGTCCGCTTCTTTAGCCCACCCCCTCCCTGTGGCTCAAACTGACACCTCTTGCCCATACAGATGCCAGTACAGGGCCCAATGATCTAACCTTCAATGGCCCACTCAGCCTGTGGCCCAATTGTTACGCTGCCATGTTCCGACACCCCCTAACCCTAACATGGGATGCTGTAACTTTAAAGGGTGTCGGAACATATCCTACCATCCCATATGTATATTTCCTGTGGCCAGGGGTTCACACCCCCTCTTCTGTCATCCCCCCCCCCCCCCTCTCCCTGCAGCTTAGCGTGGCCACCTTTAGTCCAGTACTTTAGCCAGCATGCTGATGGCCCTCTGTGACCCGGGCGTCGTGCCCAGGTAGGTGGTGCAGGCCGCCTTCATGTGGCCCCGGTTGATCGGGTGGATGTACTTCAACTTGTCCAGCTCCATCCTAATCAGGTAAACAAACATGCAACCTATGAGGTCTTGTAATCGGGTACACACAAAATGTAATCTATGAGGTCTTGTAATCGGGCACACACAAAATGTTACATATGAGGTCTTGTAATCAAGCACACCAAAATTTAAACCTATGAGGCCTTGTAATCGGGCACACACAAAATGTAACATATGGTAATCAAGCACACAAAATTGCAACCTATGAGGCCTTGTAATCAGGCACACGAAATTGTAACCTATGATACATTGTAATCGGCCACACAAAAATGTAACCTATATCAAACAATCAGCCATTAAAAAAATCAGTTATTGTAAAACTTCAAGCCTTTCAAACTAGCCGCTGTTAAAGCTCTTTGATGGAACCTTTTAAAGGTTTTCCATTTGACCTTGGGGGCGCTACTTTTGACCTTGACCTTTGCCCCACCTGTAGAAGTCTTGCTTGGTTCTCCTGTAGTCTTCCTTCCGCCGCTCGGTCGCGCCTGATCCATACTTCTCCTTCAACTCTTGCCTGATAAAGACGGGGCGAGGTACAACATGTCATGAAGTCTTCATTTGAAAAGACAAAAGGTAAAGAAATGCAGACATTTCTGAAGCCTTCGTTACAACACCATGAACACTTGAGCTATTTTCTCTCTACTTTAGACAGATACAAAAAGGCAAATCTAATTTGATATTCTGTGGTAGATTGAACATTTCCAAAGATGTTAGAAATCACGTAGTAACAGTACTGCAAGCCAGTCCAAATCGCACGGTTTTCCTCTTTTGTTCTACTGGCCAACATATCAAATCTAAATCATTCGGTATTCCTTACTTTAATTTCAATCATTAACAGATAATATCCTGATATAATAGCCTCCAGACTAGTGCTATGGGATCCCACAAAAGGAAAAAGAAGCCGCGGAAGACCAAAAGGCACCTTTATCGACACGCTAAGAGCTGACACTAACCTTACTGAAGTGAAGGAAATCCAGTCCCTGATGGAGGATAGAGTGGAATGGAGGAAGTTTTCAAGCTTGGTTCGAGCGGGACTCGACCAATGTAAAGTAAGTAAGTAACAGATAAGCATCTGCCATTGAAAAAAAGTACCAAACATGGAACCTGACCTAAGTTTTGGGACCTCTCCGTAGTTGATTATTTCCTTCCTGCCTGTTTCCGTTTTGCTGTAGTTGATTTTGGGGAACATGGGGAGGTGCGTGCTGCCTGCTTTGGGCGGTCTGGTGTCCGGCTCGTAACTTCTCCTCGCACTGAAAATCAAAGAATAATTTAAACCTTATCAAAAATCTCTTTTACGTCTCAGAAGATAGTCAATATAGCTTCAGTCTTGCAGTCTCATGGCCTCAGTCAGTTACAGGTTGCTCTATGTAGTCGGGCTTTGCAGCGTCTCCGGCATGGCTAAATCAACCCAACCCAATCTCGAGAAGAGAAGAGTAGGGGTGACCAAGGACATTATATACAACAGAAATCAATTCGTCGCATTAGAAGTATAATGTCCTTGGGGTACTTGGTTAAAAAAAAGCGAGTACTATCAGGTACCACATGGCAACAAAAACTGAAGAGTGACGAAGGCTAATTATAGCCCATTGGGTTCCATCCGACTTTTACGGGGGTTCATGATATTTGTATAGATTAATTCGGCGTTAAGGTTCGTATTCAGTGTCAGTGAAATGTTGTTTTATATACTTACGTTGGAGCGGGCTCTGTCATTGGTCGTGACGTCATCATGGGCAGCATCACACTGGAGGAACAAAGGATCATGGAACGGTGTTAGCCACTAAGATTAAAAAATCAAACATAAGAGTCGCAACCTTCATATTTTGGTGGAATCATGTGAGCAGATATGTTAATCCATAAAGTCAAACAAATATTGATTGTTTGTTTGTTTGTTAGTTCGTTTGTATTGGACGACCCAATTGCTGTTTCTTATTGTTATTGTATCTATGTAAGTTGTAATGTTTATTTCAAGAGATGATGCTTAATACTAGCGATAGCTAGAGTGCATCATCTCTATGTCCTGTATATTTTTCTGTTGTTTAATAAGATAAATAAAAAATGAAAAAAAAAAGATTCTGCCCGACTCACTGGTCCATTCTCCAGGACACTTCCGGGTCCGTCAGACCAATGGCCGTCTGTCTGGTGTTGTAGCCCAGGCGGGCCTCTTCCGGCTGAGGACAAACAAGCAATTGATGAAACACATGAATAGAAATAGATAGATATTCTTACTGTGTGCAATTGTTTAATGCTATCGTTACCCATTGTACCAAAATGTACATAATTCAGGGAGGTACAAGCCTTTCTCTGCGCGTGTAAGTTTGCGGATTTGAATAAATATCTAAATGAATAAATCGCCAGTGGGACAGGTTAGATAACTAATGTTTAAGGACCCCAAAGATATTGAAAAGACGTAATCATTGTCTGTACGTTGAAATAAACAACAATGAAGCTAAACAAAACGTGAAGATGTTTTTAGAAGAGTAATTAGTTCCAAGGGTAAACAAAACCTCAAGCTTGTATACAAAATCTAGTTTATACAGATTCAATTAAAGTACGGGATACAAAACAAAACAGATTTTATTTCAGCCTTTGTGGTACACAAACCACGAAACTACCGAGAAGCACTGCCACCTACCAGATCGAGTAGGAACTGCACGCTATAGGTTGAGTAGTAGGGCGCCAGGCTATTCCACACAAACGGGCGGTACGGTTCCCTGGCGGAAAGAAATATCAAAACCATGATCAACAGTGATAACTATCTATTTCAATTCAAGGTGCTCCCAATAGAATGTTGGCGCCAAACCTTGAAACAGTCCACAGAAAAATATTCTATCTAATGTTTCCATTTATTACAACTTCTTCATCATATATTTACATATTTTTCTTCTGAATTTATACATGGCATTTTAATGTGTGTTAACGACTGAAGGACAAATATCTATATTTACCTACCGTGACCGACAGGTACAAAGCGCGACACGCCGACTTTTGCTGCGCGACACCGTCACCAACATTATGTCGCGCAGCAAAACTCGGCGTCGCGCAGCAAAAGTCGGTGTGTCGCGCTTTGTACCTGTCGGCCACGGTAAATACACAAATTATGCTTGAGGTACATTCAACACAATTTTGTAAAGACTACTTTTGAAACGAAAACCGCAGGAACTTGGTCTCTCTATCTGAGCGGTGATCTTCCTGAAGCTCGTCTTGACTCTGCTCACCCTAACCCAAACTCTTATCCTGTACATGTAAAGAATGACCAAAAAAACGAAAACCACAGGAACTCACGGATAAGGTCTCTCAATCTGAGCAGTGATCTTCCTGAAGCTCGTCTTGACTCTCCTCACCCTAACCCTAACCCTAACCCTAACCCTAACCCTAACCCTAACCCTTACCCTTACCCTAACCCTTATCCTGTACATGTAAAGAATGACCCAAAAAATTAAAACCGCGGGAACTCACAGATGTGGTCTCTCTATCTGAGCGGTGATCTTCCTGAAGCTCGTCTTGACCCTCCTCAGCTCCTCCTTCATGAACTCCTTCGTCTTCCTCTCCCGTGACCTTGAGTCGGCCCCCGTGCGTGTCCGGGGTGACCTTGGGGTGTAAGACGCGTTGGGGTGAACGGAGCGGAACCCTTGAGGAGATGAGTAGCCTGTCGCCTTAACGTCTTCCGTCTTACCAGCCGGGGCGTCTGGGGGAAACGGTGAGGAAGTCAGAGATGGCAGACTTCACTTGACACGTACAATGCCCATCATCATGGATCACCCACAGACATATTGATAACACTAAGGACGTATGAGAAATTTACAATGGACTCAGCGGACACACACACACACACACACACACACACCACACACACACACACAACGATAGACCGACAGACACACACACACACACACACACACACACACACACACGACAGACACACACACACAACGACACATACACACACGCACCACACAGTGACACACACACAAACATGTACACACTCATACATACATACATACATACGACAAACAAACTAGCAAACAATTTTGCTTAAATAACTTTCAGATGTACTTGTTCATTTCTCTCTCCTTTCCTTAAGTTTATTTTCTTTTTCCTCATTTTCTCATTTTTTAACCTCACTTTCTTTACCTTCGAATTCGTTAATATGCTTTCCCCCGAAAAGAAAGTCTGCTGCCCCTACCTTTCTTCTCTGTGTCATCTTTCTGCTTCTCCTTCTGCGTCTTGGCTGGTTCTTCTTCTTCCTTCTTGTCTTGACCTTCCTCGTTGTCCTTCAAGGACGCACGACTCCCTCCGCTCTCTTCCTTCTTCTCCGGTTCCTCCCTGGGAGACTCCTCGGGTGACTTCTCCTCCGGAGCCTTCTCCGGAGGAATCTCTTCCTCCGAAGTCTTCTCCTCGGGAACTTCCTCCGATGTTTTCTCCTCAGGAACTTCCTCCGCCTCCTCCTGAAAATGTTATTAGAAAAATATTGTGAAATGTTTGTCATCATATTTTTGGTAGCTCGTAAAAGAGGTTGGAATGTTTTCATATGCCTCCGGAAACTCAACATTCCAATTCATTTGTGTTCAAGTATGAAATATCATCACTAAATGTTTGTCTTTGGTTTATTGTTTCCTCTTTTGTTCAGTTTGAGCCTTGAGGTGTCAATTCATTGAAAAAAAGCCTGGGGGACGTTTGTACTTTAAAGTGTCAAATGACCAAGAAGACAAATTGATGTGGCTTCACTATTGTTAATTCACACACTGACACCACAGACAATGACTTCTATTGTGGTTATCTGAATGATCTTTTCATGGCAGTATACGTCGTAGATGGGAGACTTGCGTGCGTGTCTGACAGTACTTTATCTTAATTAGCGGTCGTGGTTACACAGTCTTTTCACTAGAGGCTGCGACCGCTAAGCGGTCAAGTGTTTGACAGATCGAACAACTGGCTTCACAGACAAAATGAATTTCTGAAAGTTTTGTGGGTTTTGTTTGGTGTGTGTGTGTGGGGGGGGGGGGTATCTTTCAAGTCATACTTTTACATCGTGCACCAAATTCTAATTGTAAAATCAATGGTAACACAAATACAATTGCTGTCGCTGTACGGGGATCGCTGTGGTCTAGGGGCCTGACATAACATTTAGACAGGAACCTTCCGATTTGTAATTTTCATAGTGTAATATTCTTTGTCCATACGTTAAATAGAAGTGTTAATTGTGTAGTTGCTGTAGAATTAGGTCAGAGATAATGTAAGTACACGGTGCGTGTGCATGTAAGTTGTTGTTCTTCTAGCGGGCCTTTGTCCTGGATGGTCAGGCCATATCATAGCAACACGAAGCGCGGGCGTCATTCCTTTGTGATTTTGCGACCAACACTGACGAAAAGTTGCCCAACGAAACGCACTGTGTGGCGTTAAGGGATCGAATGTTGAGTCAGAGTAAAAAATGTTCCACTTTTTTTTAGAAAGTCTGGGTTCGCTCCCAACTTCGGAAAGCATGCTAAAAGACAGTATACATAGCAAGCACTAAGTTGATACAATGTGCCAAGGATGTTCTTACATCATTTTATTTTGTTCTTGTGTTAGCTGTATGTATCTGCTGAGGACTGACGTACACTGTTTTGTGAATCAACAAACTAAAGAAGAGACAGTGACACCGTGCGCGTTGTTTACTGTGAGTTCTCTAGCAGGGACAGGCTCGCCATGGCAACACGAATGCGTGTCACGGGTTCTTCGACGGTCGTTATCTTGCGCTTAATAATAAAAACGTGCTAAATGAGATGTTTTAAGAACACTGTGGTCTTAATTGCGTTGTTCAAATGTTTGCTATAAGATAAGATATGACTGTTTTTGTAAGAATTAGCACAACGATAGTAACACCATACATTGTAAGTGGTCAGTCTTGCATGTATAGGTAAACCACTATCTAAACATGAATACGTTTCTTTTCGTCGTCATTTTGAGCTCAGACATGGGCAAGTCCCAAGTCATGCTTGCCGTTAACATGATGTACCCCTAATATATACTTTGTTCAAATGTATGTCATGATATAACGAAATGATGTCATTCTTAAAGTAGGACATGGTTAGCAGCACTGAGAACTGCATGTTATTGGACTCAGTGATGGAACGTCTAGCCATGACAACTCGAACGGTTTCGGGCACTCGGTTTAAATTTTGACTTTTCAACTGTATACTCTATATATACTGTATACTTATACATGTAATTAGCTTCTTCGAATATTAGCTATTAACTAGAAAATTGCTGTTATTGCGAAAGTAGGACAGAGGTAGCAACACTTAACATTGCCGTATCAATCTTGCAAGAAAAGCTAGCCATGGCGACAATAAATGTTTCGATAACTCGGTTATAATTTGAGCCTCAAAATAATATGCATGCATGTTTTTCTTACATATGATCACACTAAATTGCATGTAAGTACAATGCACTTATTATCACATTCTTCAGACCGTATTATCAACACTGAACACAGCTAATCTAGATCGGAAAAGCGAGCTATGCATGGCAACACGAAATGTTTTGGTCACTCGGTCATGATTTTGAGCCCCAAATGAACAAATTATTCAATCGGCACATGTACCAATTCCATTGTGAGCACAATGTACTTATAATTATCCACTTCAAATGGGAGCCATACAATAATGAACTGCTCTTTTTAGAAACAAAACAAAACAAAACAAAAATGGGTCACAGTCTGTATTGTGTTCTGTAATGTCATGCCTGTCACATCCGATTTACGACTATTTTGCGATAAGAAAATGGAGGGTGTATTGGGACAGTTGTGGATGTATTGCATATATATATATAAGGAAGACACTAAGTGGATGATCCTGTCAACAGTAGAAAATTTGCACTGCTGACAGGATCACCCTGTTAAATAACCTCATGTATTCATTGTATAAAGATCAGCTGACTAAAAGTTTTGTGACGGAAAATGTTGTCATACTATACGACCCTTCAGTTGACTGTCTGTTCTTTCCGAGTAGCCTTAGCTTACTATATATATATGGCCTCCGTCGGTCAGTATTGACCATGGTAAAATCCTAATTCACAACAGCTCTACAGCTTCGGCTATGGCTAAACAGCCCTATACGAGAATGACAGTCTCTGCCACACACAGATCTGTACGCTGACTCAGATCTGTTGCCAAGTTTTTTGTGTGATTTTTTCAGCATCCGCTTCTTACTGCCTTGGCTTGCCGAACATACAATCCCACCAGAGGAAACCATGCAGAGAGTGTGACTGTTCGAATTTCTTCCTCGCTGCCGACCAGCCGACCGAAACATGGCAACACGAAACGGTTCGGTTGCTCCGTTCTGATCTTCCTCTAAACAATGGCGCCAAAACTGTTCGATGTCACGCGCGATTTCATATGACGGGATCTGATATGAAATCAGACATGCGATCCCTATAATCTGTACACAGGTGTGTAATGTTTACGTTTACCTGTGTAACTTTACCTGTCTGTTTACAATAACCGGACAGGCGAGCACGCACTCAAGCACCTGTAGTGATTCTAGTCAATTCTTAAAGGAATTAAACAATTGCAACGCCACAATATCCTGTATAAACCAATAAAAATCGTTAACTTTAACTGTTGTTTAGTCTATCTTTTGATTTTTGTGTTATTGTCAACTTAATTTGCTTGAAAGGTCTGGGATTGTTTGAAGTTTATTCCAAACAGACGGAGAAAGGACGTGTGGTCCGTGCAAACAAAAGCCCCAGTATTGTCAAGGGGACAGCCAGATTGTGAACTGAAGCATGGGCGTGCTTTTGGTGACGTTTAGTCACGACAAGGCAAATATAATAACGCTAAAATGATTGTTTTACACTCAAGGTGCTCTCAGCTCGAGAGAGAGAATTTTGTCAGTGTTTGGGTTGCGGTGCCGGTGGTTACGAGGAAACGCAGCCAGACGGTCTGATATGAACGAATAAATCTGTCACGGCACTACCGCCCTACATGTGCATTACGTCACCTGTGGGCCGGTCGCTTCCTGACTCTTCTCCTCGTCTGCCATTTCTTCTCCTTAAAGACGCAAGGAAATCTCCAAGAAGGTAGCCTGGACCCGAGAAAGTTCCAAGGAGCGCGGAGAAGTGTTCTGCCCAGATGACCCGAGTGTTACCCCCTTTCTTCACCCCCGTGTTATGGGTAATACTAACTGAGCCGCCTTCAGACGATACAATGAACCGTCGCCATGGCGACGTTGGCGGGGGCGTCGGCCCACGCGCCGCGATTGGCGGGAGGTCACGTGCTATTTGTGGTGGCCCAACAGGTGCCATTGATATGGTAATCCAGGTGAGTACAGGTAGAACAGGCGGGCAGGTAACAGGTGTAACACCTGTGTCGGGGTCTTGAAGATCGGCCTTAAGAAGAAATTTAAAGGTTTACGACAAATGAGGGTGTTCTTGGGACAGCCGTGATTGTGTCGTGCAATATTCAGCTGTATTTTGACTGGGAATGTTGTCGTATCCTTGTCGACTGTCGGTTCAAGCTGTCATAGCTTCCGGCTCGGAAAACTTCGGAACGAAACGTCTGATGAAGAATCTGACTCAAAACTTGGACTCGACAGGCGCGCCGAACTCACGACACAGCTACAACTTATCATATCTGTGTACGTCTTAAAATCAGCTGACGTTTGATATGAGCAACTTGACGCGGGTATTAAACTTGAAAATCGTATATGGGGTCAACAAGATGAATCATTTGTACTGAGGACATGCAGTCCACAAAACTTGGGGACCGGCGGTACAACAACATTAACAGCTACAACTAGTACTGAGCGTTTAAGTAGCCTCAAACAGAATTCTTGGCCCAGCTGGCTTGAAAATTTTATAATCACGCTCAATGATTTGTTAGAGAAGTCACAGTCGGCCACTTATAAGGTCCAGGAGACCACTACGGACTTCAAGCCGGCTGGCCAACGAGGTTTTGGCGAATCATTAACTCCGCCCGACTCTACCGGCCGAATTTTACTATTTGTATACATGTACTGTTGTTTAGCCACAATAGTTGAACAGTGGTGGTATGGTTTAGAATTAGCTAAATGCATTTTTTTTTACTTCACCACTAAGTAAAGTGTAATTTCAACTCGTCTGTCTGTCTGTCTGTCTGTCTGTGTGTTCTGACTATACTGAGAAAGTGCTAACGTGATATGATAACACATCGCTTTCGTGGCAAAGGCGATTTTACAGCACTTCACTTAACACAAGAAGCTTAAATTATAACGTTGACAGTTTTTAGGGTATACAGTACTGTGACGAATAAGCTGACCAGAATGTCATAATCGCTTATAAAACTGATTAGAACATGCCTTTATGACTTTCAGAAACTTGAACATGGTAATAGATATTGTTCATAGCCGTTTGGGCCCTGTCGTGGAAATGAAATATGTTGACGAAAAAATGCTGCTCGCTGATTTTTATAATTTTATAGATCATGATATAACGTTATGTATATACATTTCAATAAGATCACATATGCATTTCCAATCATTTTAATGATGCTGATTGTCTGACAGTTCATATTATCATTGGTATTTATTTGTATCATTATTTGTATCATCATTACCGTATCATTCTTGTAATTTTATGTATCTATCGCAGGGTTGTAGGAATATTACTTAGTACTGTATAAATGTGACGTCATGTTCGGACTACCGAGTCAGCGTTCGGCAATCCTCGGGATCGTCCTGGGCACGAGGTTCATTTCCCTGAGTACGAGTGTGACCTCCATGACCCCTCCGGCTCGACCAATCAGCGCGCGCGGCGTTATTTTCAACCGCGAGCTGTGAAAACACTTCGAGGAGTTTCCAGACGTCTTGGGCTGCAAAATTAGGCAAGAAAATCATCTTAGAACGGCGCAGGTGAGACTTTAAGTCCCTAATTATCAAATGATAGATTTCCGGCGCTGAAAAGGTGCTTCGATTCCTATTTTGAGGAACGATTCTGGCGTTTGGCAAAAACGCAATTTGCTAACTTTTTGCACGTTTCAGTTCAGTTTAAAAATGATGACACGTTGCAGGCCTGTTTTAAACTCGGGATTTCTGCTCACAGTTATTTTACTCGTTATATTATTTCATCACAGCCGTTACACTACTACGCTTTTCCTACATGATATGATATAACGTTACATGCACACTGAAAGATATGTATTTTTTGCATGTACACAAATTATATGTGTTGGGGAGGGGGGCGTTGACAAAGTTTCAAGACTTTCTCCATATTTAGGCATCAAATGTTGAGGACTCATAGTATAACTTAGCAAGTAGATTAGGCCATATGCTTTTATATTGTTCGTAGCATTTAGGATTAAAGATGGCATATTCCAGTCTCCCTCAGTGAATTTTTTTCTCTGATTAAATGTAACCAATTCACATTTTGCAAGGAGGCTCCAGTACTAGTATAGATTTTGCATAACAGAAAGGCAGAAGAGTTCTGACCAGTGTGAAACGACAGGTAACACAATACAAGTGAAACAATGGCACAGTGGCTTGCTTGTGTTTGTAGCAATTTTCTTGTTTGTTTTGTTTTTCATTCATTTCGGTCATTTGCATAAGCCAACACAGTCTGTTTTGTTTTGGCAGTGAATTTTAAATGTGATGATCTGCGAACTTATGATTGATTATAATCCAGAGTTTTTTTGTTTTCCTTCTTGTCTAGGATTTGACTAATCTCCAAGCAGATCTACTAGTACACCGGGCGCGAAAATCGTATACTAGTATGCTAGCCAGAGAAGGTCCAGTCAGCCAGAGTCAGGGTCCAATCAGCCCGGTAGATTGGACCCTCTCTGGCTGACTGGACCTTCTCTGGCTAGCATATATGATTTTCGCGCCCGGTGTAGATCTGCTTGGAGATTAGGATTAGGATTTGACCTCACATACTTAGTACTCAAGGCTATCAAGCAACTGAATAGATTTTAAGAGTTAATGTTGTGTGTTTTGCAGGATGTCGAAAAATTCCAAGGATGAGCCGGAGAGGAAACGTCAGGGGGATGTCAAGAAGGTGAGGATAGAATTCTGAGTACAGCTGTGTAAAAACAATGTCCGGGTGCAGATACAGACCTAGATGCAGCCATATAGACCTATACCTTTACTAGTAACAAGTTTAGCAACTAGTAATTATTTTCATTTCATACCTTGTCCTCGAAAACGTTCGAGACGGGTGTTCCGGACCAGGTGATAACTTAATTGGGTTATCACAGTATCTAGATCTGTGCCTAGCCTGTATTGTACACAAGCTCTCGGCCGGAGGTTACTGCCCCCCACCCTGAGCTTGTGTAATACAGGCTAGATCTGTGCCTGTGTGATAAAAGGAGAAGCCTGTGTGATTTTATCTGATAGGTTTTGCTTGTTTTCCTCATTCTAAAGCCATGGACTTTTTATGAGATTTATGAAGGATCACAAAGTTCTTCCAAGAAAGAAACACTGGTTACTGGTTGAAACACATCCGATCATACTTCATATATAATGATATATGTGTCCAAGTCACAGGATAGGAGACCCCTATGCTGAAAAGGCCTAGCAAGAGCACTGCCTCTCCTTGTTCCCAGGGACCTGAGGGTAAGTTACTAGTAAGATTAAGAAGGCACATAATAATGTTGTCTCATTTGCAGGGTACTAAGAAGCTGTACCAGCTGGAGGAGGTGCTGCAGCTCACTCCAGGGCGGTTCGAGAGCGCCATCTCTGAGGCCCCGGTTCTCTCCAAGTTCAGCGACGTGAGTTAGTTAAACATTACTAGTAAATGCCAATCAGTAGTACAAATTGGCTTTCTTGCTGCTGTAGTATGCCTCGTATATTGTTAATGCAGTACAATATTTGCATAATTAGCAATGTTGGTAGCAAAACCACTAATACTTCATTGTTTCATTTCTTATTTCACTGAACAGTCTGAGGTTTAAATGTTAGGTTAAGTTTTCGATGAAGCCTTCATAATGATTGAAAACTTTTTCTTGGAGCAACTCGAAAACAAAGTACATTTCTTCTCACACACTTTAATTTCTATCAGGCTTTTAGCTTGGATTTGCAGACAGGTGAGGGTGTCAAAAAGATGCCTGGACGCCTTGCTAGCTAATACCCTGCCCTCTATCCTTTTATGTTGATCTCTCACAGGCTTGCTAGGGTTCCACATGCTTAAAGAGTGTACACATGTTTGTCGAGGTTTGATGACAGTCTGACCACAACTGTTCTTAACTTCCCCCACAGCAAGTAGGAAAGTACATGGGGGCTCTGCTGAACAGCTATGGCGGCATCGTCAGGTGGGGCGTCACACGCACAGGTGAGTCGGCAGCCGTTTACCTGTATGTTTAGGTGACTGGAGGGTGGACGCACCTGTGCTTTTGGGCTACGATTCCATCTAAGACACAATTATGATTAATTATAAACAGCTGTGAAGTAAGACCTACCCCATGTACCAAATATCATGATCACAATCCATCCAAGTTATATGTTCAAAAACACACAAGAACATACACACACATACAAACACACCCAATAGCACACACATCTTAGATATACAAACATACACACATTCTCACAAATACAGGCACACACACACACTAGCACACACATCGTATACATACATAGCTACACACAAACACACATATGCACTAGTACACGCATACATACGCACAGACACGCACACAAACACATATGCACAGACAAGCTAAGAAACAAAGCAGAAGTTAAAATACTAACAGCACATTTTCGCCCCATGTAGGTCTGGCCAAAGTCAAGGTCATCGGAACCCACTGTGACCGTAAGATGGAGGATGAGTACAAGGTCGCGGTGGACTGTGTCGCTAAGGGGTTCAGTCCGCGCATCGACCCCTCTCTGTACAGGTATGGGTTTCCGGTTTACTTTCTAAACACTCAGTGTTCTTGCGCCACTTGAATCGCAGCTTTATAAGGACTTCCTTGACTTACAAGGAAGAGTTCTTTAAGTTGCTTTACTTCTGTTTCAGACTGGACTTTGTTGAGATCCTGCGTAAGACGACAAACAAGCCGTTCCGTGACATCCGCGTGATCGAGTTACGGGTGCAGGCGGGGCAGGAGCTGCTGTATATGGACCAGGAACAACGGGTATGGAATAACAAGGGTGGTTGGAAAAACACCATGGCGACGGGTGTGGACGTTTAACATTTTACAATTAGTAAAAATTTCCACAGCTTTTCGTACATGGACCAGGATAAATGGGTATATGATACTAAAAATGGTGGTGTTCAGAGAAACATTTTGGCAACATACATGTACAAATGTATTTGTATATTTGACGTTTACACATACATTAACCTACGTAATATGAAGCCAAGTTTTGACTTTGTTTACGATTTAATAGATAGCTTAGTCTTGTGAAATTGCCACAACTTTGGTTCTTTGATATTGATATTGTGACTACTTTACGATGATGGCTGCGTGTTGAAAAATGTTTATTGTTTGTCATCAGAAAGCATTTTATGGCAAAGTACTGTAAAGAGAAACATTGAAGCATTATATGTGACACGGTGTTCAAGACTAATTTACATAACTGATACTGAGATACAACACATGAATAGCATATGCTGGATTTTGTTACGTCATCAAACTTAGTGCACACGAGTGATGTTCACAGGTGATTTTTTATGAAATAATGAATGACCTGTTTGTTTGTTTATCGCAGGTGAGAGTTGTTAATGGAAGCACGGTGTACGGCCCCCTCATTCCTCAGGAGATCAAACGGCTGGTCCTCAAGAAGTACAGGAAGGTAAAGTGTCTTCTCCTGTCTTTAAGGAGGGGTGTCCCTGTGGTGTAGTGGTCTGCGCCTTTGCTACTCTGCCACATCTGGTTCAAATTACTTGGACCAGAAGGACTGGGGTTCTAGTCCCAGGTAGGACACCTCTGGACAAGAGGCGCATTGAGTCATAGCAAAGACTTTATAAAAATGGTACATACTTATGAAACAGTATGGAAGTTAAACACACTCCACTGCCAGTGGACTAGCCCCCTGCTGCAGTGATTGCACCACAGTGTGGCCCCAGGGCTATGAAACGGAGATGGGCACCGCCCTATACATCAATTATGGTGTGGGAGGATTTTAACTTTTAACCTGTCTTTAAGGAGTACATACAGAAGGGTAAAATTGTTTTTCTGTGTCTTTAAAAATTACAGAGAGGGAAAGGTGATCCCCTAACTCAACACAGGAAGGTAGAATGCGTTTTGTCGAGGAGTTGGAATGTCTTAAAGAATTGTAAAAAATGCAAGTTGATCTCTTCTGTCTTTAAGTTGTTCAATGATTGCAGGAAGGGAAAGTTGTTCTTCCCTAGTCCTTTGATCCTTATCAAGAAGGGCAGAGAGGGAAAGTCTCTGCATTATCATCCAATCTGGTTTTACAACTTAAGAAATTGTGAGAAAGGTTAAAGCTGAAATGACTGCTTTCTTTAAGAATTGCAGTTTCTTGTACATGTAACATGTCAGATGTTGGCAGGAAAACAAGATTAAAGATATCTTTATTGAAATTCGCAGTGAAGTAAATTTGCCACTGAATTGCATTCAATTTACAAACATCAAGGTTATTATTCTAACTAAAACTTTTACATCGTACAATTTTGAAAATTTCATAGCTTCCATGATTAAAAGTTGCAAGATTATTGCACTTTACACACAATAATTAACAGTTATATATTCCACATAACTTGTGTAATGAATAAAATATATATACATACATTGTATTATCTGCATTAACCTCTGGCATTGTATTTTCTCACCTTTCCAGGAGCTCCTAGACTCCCAGAGTCTGTTAGATGTGATCACCCCCCTGGTGAGCCGCCCCCTCCCCGGCCCCGTCACCCCCCTGCCAATCAGACCCCCCTCGGGTGTCAGCGTGGACACACAGACGTCACCCGCCCTTTGCCATGGCAACGGGAAAAACAGCAGCATGGTACAGGTACAGGTACAGGATATTTATAGTACTGCTTCGCTGCCCTAGATATTACTTTGCCCTAAGGGAGTAAAGTACTGTGTTGGGTTTGTGTGTGTGTTTGTGTGTGTGCGTGCATGTGTGTGTGTGTATGTTTGTTTGTTTTGTGTGTGTGTGTGTGTGTGCGTGTATGACTGCGATTCCCAGTGTACCAAATGCAGTGTTGCCATACTGGAATAGTTGCAAAGTATGTGTAAGGGGAAAAAGGCTGCTATCTTGCATTGTTAGTGACAATGTTGTTTACTCAGTAAATGTTATTCACATATTCAAAACCCCACTACTGTAACAATGACATCTAGGCTGGCATACAAAATCTGTTCTTGAACTCACGGAGTTGAATCTGTATTTATTTCAGGTAACCCCCATGCAGAGCCGCGTCAATAAAAGTAAGGTGGCATGTCTTGGAACCCCCATGCCCAGCCACATCACTACGAGCAAGGTGCATTCCGCAACCCCCATGCAGACCCACGCCAGTAAGAACAACGCCTGCTCCATAACCCCCATGCACGCCCACTTCAGCAACACTAAGATGTCTTCCCCCATTGAGACGCCGAAGCAGAATCTTCAGTCAGCCCTGGAGACGTCGATCTGTACTCCTTTTGTAGGGAAGGAGTCTTCTAACAATGCAGACTTAACAGGTACGTAACAGAATGTTCTAAGTTAAACATCTAGCTGGAAAAGTATGTGCATGTAGCTTAGACCTTTCTTGGAATTTCATGTTTTTAAGAATATAAGATACCACCCACATGTACAATTGCAGGTTATTTCGAAGGTAAAATCAGAGACTCCGAGTTCTGTGGGTATTTCTGATGTCTACCTGCTTGTCTCGCTGCAACGTCCTTTGAAGAATTCTAGAAGAAAAAAGACAAGTATTTTCTAATGCAGACTCAGGGAAGTGTTTTGAGCTCTGATGCTATATATGTACATGGTGTCTTTTTATCACCCAAGGTTACTTCTGCATTACATCATCATTATCTGAACGTTGGATTATTATCATGGTCTTACAACAGTATAAGCAAACCTGGTTGGTGATCTCGTTTTCTTTCGTGTTCTTGTCTACAGAGGCCTGTGTCGACTCGTCAGATTCTGGAACTGCAGAACCGAAACAGAATCTTCAGACAGTCTTAGAGACGTCGGCTTACACGCCTTCCGTCGGGAAACGGTCTTCCAGCAGGGCAGGAAATACAGGTAAGGAAACTTGAATGCTGGATTATTCATTTGAAATTATTGTAGATACATTTTTTTTTGCAGGGACTGTACTTGTTTTTTGTGGAAGGAGGGGCAAAAGGGTTTGCAGTGAGTTTACAGTTGAAACAATTTGACTAATGTAAGCCTTTGGCACCAAATTTGTATTGCTTGTTTGGTTTAAGCAGCAGGAAGAAAATATACAGGTCACAGAAGACAAGATGTCTTATTGTTTCCTTCCTTTTTTGGTCTACAGGCTCTATCAGCCTGTTGGAATCTGAAGACACCACCCAAGAATCCATGGCAGATATTAAGACAGGAAAAGAGATCCTTGCCACAGAAGACAAAGTCACACCTCAAGCTGAAGACAAGGATAAGGCTAAGAACACGCTTCAAGGTGAAGACGTTGGTACAGGTGAGACCACTTCTCAAGGTCAAGACGTGGCTAAAGATGCTGCCAAGGACAAGGAGATTCCTTTAATCGACCTCACAGAGGACGCTGACATCTCGAGACGAAGAGATTCTATCGGTACCTTCGCCCACAAGCTTCTCGAGGAATCCTTAGACACCAAGAAGGACCCTAAGACGGAGTCAGATACTAAAGAAAATGAAAATCCTACTGGTAAGGAGACGGGAAGTGCAAGCAGCAATAATAAGACGTCGCTAGCCGAGAGAGTCAAGACGTTCTTACAAGACGTGAAGCAGAAAATAAGACCAAACTCCTCCAAGGAAGAAGAAACGTGTCCGGGAAAGGGAAGCAAGGTCTTGAAGGCGGAAGGCAATGTGAAAGTGAAAGTGGGGAAGAAGGAAGACGAAAGCGAGAGGAAAAGGAAGCAGCCACAGCGACCTCCTGCAAGGAACCAGTCTCAAAGTCAAAGCCGACCACGAAACAACCCTCAGAATACGAAGGGCTACACACTTACCTATCACAGCCAGTTATTCAATTCATACAACCAACAAAACAACCAAGAAACGTTCAACCAGCATGGGTACAAAGAAGAAGCGTACAACCAACAAGCGTACGACCAGCAACCATGCAACCAACAATCGTACAATGAGCAGTCATACAATCAAAGAACGTGCAACCAACAAGGGTACAACCGACAACAGCAGTCGTACAATCACCTGCTCCAGGCAGCCTTCTCACGTAATCCGACACATCAACCTTACAACCAGAGGCAGGCGGCTCGATACCAGATGTCATTTGTTGCACAGCAGTTCGGAAACAGCTCACAGGGTAGACATTCCTCCAACATGGCCGATGTGGACTGGCACGATTTCTACCGCCAGCGACAGCAAGCCGCCATCATGGATGCCTGGAGGGGCTCTTATAATTAACGACTTTGTGCATTAAGATCTTGAGAACATCTCCAGAAAATTTGTGCCATCAGTTGGATGCAAAGTGTGAAGGAGGAGCTTTTATGATTAAAGACTTTTTCTGTCTTAAGATCATGGAAAAATTCCCAGTACTTAAGAGTTTAGACCATAAGTTGGTTTCTGGCACACACATGTAAAGTGAAGGAGGTCTGTTCCCATGTTGACTCCTTCAGGAGTTGTTATTACTGAAGACTTTGCATCTTTAAGATCATTGGAAAATCTCCAGGAATTTGTGTTATAAGTTGGTTGCAGGGATACGAATTCGAAGCGTTGAATGTTCCATGTGAATGAACTAAATCAAGCTCGTATAGACCCAAGATTTTAGTATCAAGATTGACAGAGTTGTCTGTGGCTCGCACATCCGTACTAGTAGTTAGTTTCCTGGCATGTTTAGTACAAGTCAGTTGACTTTCAATCCCTCCCAAGAAGCTATCTGGGGAACGCCAAGTTCTTTAACCTCCAGCCCTCTTAGGGAGCCGTTTGGCGCCAAATTGTATTGGTTATGGGGTTAGGCAGCAGGGAGAAGGTTAAATGCACCCAGAGAATTTTATGAGGCTTGAAACTTGAATAAAATAACTCCAATTTCTAGTCATTCCTACACAAAGTAAGTTTCAATAACACTATACCATACATATCGACATTAAAGGAGCAAAGATACGATGTCGCTATGTGGTGAGAACTGATAGAAAATCCAAGCCCTAATAGACTGATCCTGACTGCCTATCACAATTGGCGGTTCGACCAATGAGAGAGTGACTGCATGTCCGTCAAATATTTGCATTTTTATGTTTTAATTTTGCATGTCTACGTTTCGACGGGAGTGGGCGGGGCTATGGTATCGGTCCATTTACACTAGGCGCGTAAAACTAAAAGATCACCATGTAGCTTATTTTTGTGCCGCTTTTGAGCCCTTTTGATTAGAAATCCGCACGCAAATGTGGTGAACAGTGGCATTAAATATCGATTTCATAAAGATTACGGCAACAAGAATATTTCTAGTTTTCAAGCCTCATAAAATACTCTAGGTGCCTTTAACAGTTTAGGCAACAGATATCTGATGCTCCAGTACTTGCCGTGTAGAAACCTTAGAATGTGCCAAGTCAGGAAAGACTTGGGAAATCAATCATTGTGTGAGATATCGGTTGATGACTGTTCCATCATGTAAGATGAAAGATCAGTGAATAGTACTTTTAGCAATGTTCAGTTATTAGAACAGACGTGATTATTATTTTAGATCCTTTAGCATCTCTTGAAACTAACAGTGAGTATATATCACTAGCACTTCTGTTTTACTAACTTAAGTGATGATTTGTCTAACCAATTAACTTGCAAAGCTTATATTATAATTGTGTATATGAAATGGCAAAGTCACATCGAAGAGTTCTTTGTTACATCAATGTGGAAAGCTATGAGATCACTTCCTGTATGCTATGACCTCATTTCCTGTATGCTAACAAGCAGTCAATCCAACCAATCAGCAAGTAGAACTCTGGCAAGTTACGTAAGGCCAAGTGTTAAACCCAAGTGTTGTTTGTGGCTTGACAAAAGCCAGGAAAGTTTATTACTAGATATTGTTCCTTTGAATTGAGTCTGTCCATTACAATTTAAGATTAAATATCCAGATGTTGGTTTAGCCATGTAGGTGAAGTGGAAATGTTTAATAAAGACATAGGGTCTTTTGAAGTTCTGTTTTTAATCTCTCTGTATTCGTCTGTGTGCGAGTTTGTATCTATCTCTCAGTATGTCTGTATCAATCTATCTCCAAGCAGATCTACATTATCGGTGGCAAGGCAGTATCAAAGGAGCGGTACCGGAGGCTTTGGATACTGATCACCAATGACAGGAAAGAAGAAACTGGGAGGACTTTACGTAACCACAACCATCTTTCACTGCCGAAATGTAGAACTGAGAGACTTAAAAGATCTTTTCTGTACCAAGCGACGTTGCTGCATAACAAATCTCTCTAAACCTCATAATGTCGAATACCTTCATATAGATTACAAGCACTCGTATTATTTCTGTATTTTAATGACTTATATAATACGTATCTTAGCACTTGTTATTGTATGTTTGATCTCTGTGATTTTTAAATAAGTACTTTCCACTTGAAAATTATGAATATTTAAATTAATTTGTGTGAATTAGCTGTAATTCAGACTTATATTCAATGTCTGCAAATGCTAATAAAGACCTTTTGCTAATAAAATACTGTTTGGCAGGCTGTAAATGCATTTATTTTCGCGTCATTTTTGCACAGCAAGTGCTGACCCGACTCTAGGTTTTGATCACAAACGGGTCCGGACTGCTCCCCTTTTATTATAACAATCTTTTATTTTCAAATTCATGCCCGTAGGCTAATTGCAAGGGTACAAACAGTAGTAAGGTAACAATGGTAACGAGTGTCTATTCTATGCATCTAGCTAATGTTTCTACATACAACATTACTGGAGGGTTTGACTCCTTTGGAGGCAGTGGCTGATGAAAAGTCCCACGATAAGCGGGTTTGGGGATTTTAGCAGGAATGTAGTTTTTTGGAGGTCTTCTAGATGGTGAAAGTTCGGGAATATTGTTTTGGTTGTTTCGAAAAGCTTGTTTCTTTCATCCTCATGATGAGGGCAGTTACAATAATTTATTTATAAGTATGGTCGGATACATAACATGTGCTCTCCTCCACACTGGACCTTTGTTATATATGTTGCCTGACGCTTACATGTACCTCATCTCATGACCTCAACGAAAAGCGATCTACAGGCTGATTTGAGCTTCTCTTGAATAAACAAAGGTTAAAACAAACATCCAATACAAGAGGACGCCCCTAACCCGAAGCTAGGTACTCATTTTCACCTTAGGGAAATAATAGACGTAACGTGTCTTTCCCAACTGGTCTAATACGATTTGAACCCAGAAGCTTTAGATCCTAACGCAACAGCCCCAACCAATTTACCACCTATATATATATATATATGCTACAGCGGGCTTGAATAGGGCAGAACCACTAAACAAGTCAGCAGCTCTGTTTGGCTTGGCTCACGAGATGTCTAGCTAGCACACATTGGAGATAACAATGTTTAATCTTGTTGGATGCCTTTATTTGCCGAGTAGTGAACCATTGTCCTTGTTGCCTGAAAGCTTGCAACTATGATGAAAAATGCAGCACTCATCATCTATTTACGTTTAGGTATATGCAGGAAATTCTTGACCTAAAGATACATATTGTGAAAACAATTCGAACATTTTACGCCAAACAACCGTTACTCAAAAAACTGGATACAATTTTATCCACAAGACAATATTTAGCAGAAAATGTATTCCTATGATTTACACAGTTGTTGAATTTCGTAATTTCAAGAACAAGATTATGGTCTTTCCACATCGCTAGCTATCTTCAAGGATAAACATTGAGTTTATCAAAGAAGTCGCACTTCTCTTCCCTATAGCCCTCCAGCAAGACGTTCTTCGGTGTTGTGATATTCAGACAAGTGAAGTCGTCTTCCTGACTGTAGACGGGCCAATGCAGACCCGCTGGTTTAACGCTGCTTGCGTACGGACTGGGTTTGTTGGGGTCTCCCGTGTGCGCGAAGTTACCGTAGTGGTACGCCATGGTGTCCGCCAGGACCTGTACGAACGGTTATGGACATAATGACTCATTGTTTATTCATTATTTATCTATTTCTTTGTATTATTGATATGATTTTGGTTAGTTAATTGTTTATTTTGATACCCTTTAGTCGAATTACGACTAATCTGCCAGGGTTCAACACAAAAAATATACAAACACAGACCTATATACATGATGATGATGATGATGATTGAGTCATCTTGGTTTTTAAGCATTTAGTTATTCATTATTATGTTGACCCCTTGACATGGCCTCATCTCGACCTCTATGAAAAGCGGCCCTGATGGCCGAATGGAGCTTCTTTGCTTCTAGAATAAATAAAGGCACAACCAAACCTGTTCGTCAGCCGTCATGTTGAGACCGATGAGTTTGGGCGACTGGAACAGGAACGGGAGGTCCTCCCCGTGACAGACATGGCCGTTACAGTAGTCATGGTGATCCCACAGGTGCTGAAAACAAAAACAAAAAATCGCCAAAAATCGATATTTAAAAATATACTCGTTGACACGCGTCATTCTTTAAGTATTACTATCATTTACATTCCTGCAAAGTTATAGTGATAAACATCTAAGCACAAGCCAAGAAGAGCGTTTTTCTATAAAAAAAAGGGCGTGGCCTTATAAATCTTGATGACGTTATCATGACATCATACTAATTTGCATAAATCATCATCTTGCTATAAGGTACTACCTGAAAAGAAATTAAGGTTGAGAAAGGTTTATAAAGCTTAAGAAAGGTTTTTTATCAAAAACATCCCAAAATTCCTCAGACACCCTTCAACAATACCTCAAAGGACCAGACGTGGTCGAAGACGTACAGCCAGACATCGCCTCCGACGCTAGCAACACTCCTGGCGATTTTACGCGTCGGGCAAGTGAACATCCAGTCTGTGGCGATAACGGAAAGGTTCGGGCGGTAGTCGTCGGACTTTTGCGGGTCGTACTCGCGTAAAACTGCCAGCGCCTTCTCGTGAACAAAGGCGGCGAGGATCGCGGTGAGCTTCAGGTTGCTCGCTATGGGCTGGTGGAAACCCATTCCGATGTACATGACGTTTTCTTCAAGGGTTGTTCCGATGATGATCGGTTTGTTCTTGTGAAATTTTCCATTGGTAATGAGGTCGACTGTTTGTCCGGGTAGAATGTCCGGGTTTATGGACGGTCCCCATTGCATGAACGTCTCAATGTACCGCAGAGGGTTGTCTATAAAATGGCCGGCTTTGTTAGAGGCCTTAAGGACGGCATCAGCGTCCTTCGAGCGTAGGCATTTCAGGTCCCCGTGCGAACAGTTAAGCTGTTCAGCAAAGTAGTTTCCTAAACGAACCGCCTCCCATTTAACTTTGTGCGGGATGGAAAACGGCACGCTCAACATGATGCCTTGCTGGAAGAGCTTTTCAGATTGTTCGGAAACCAAGTGAATGGCGATCGAATCGGACCCGGCGCTCTGACCAAATAAGGTCACTCTGTCCTTGTCTCCTCCGAAACTGGCGATGTTTTCTTGAACCCACTTCAACGCCTCCACCTGGTCTAGCAGTCCCTGGTTTCCCTCGACGTCGTCTTCGCCACTGGCAGTCACAAGGAAGCCCAAAGCGCCGAGCCTGTAGTTGGTGGTCACCACGATCGTGCTGGTCTTGTTGGCTAGGATACGCCCGTCATACATCATAGCAGAGCCGGTGCCCATGCCGTAGTTACCACCGTAAAGCCAGAACAGAACCGGCAGCCGTGCAGTCGAGTTCACGACATGGTTGGGAGCGAAGATGTTGAGATACAGGCAGTCCTCGCTCTGCCGGTGGTCGCGCGGGCACTCGTGGTCGGGGTCGGGGTAGTCGGGGCGGTCGCAGATCTCCTGTCGGCACGCCGGTCCGGGCACGCTGCCGTCGCGGACTGCGGGCGCCCACGGCGTGTCGTACCGCTGGGGCGGCTTCCATCGCAGCTCGCCTACCGGGGGCGCTGCGAACGGGAGCCCGAGGAAGATGACGCCCTCCTCCACGTACATGCCCCGAACAGCACCGAACTGCGTCTGTACAACAGGGCCATCCTCCTTGACGGCGTAGCCAAGGCAGCCGGACAGAACTGCACTCAGGACTAAGAGATACACCGCCCGCTGCGATGCCATGTTGTTCTTGTATAGCTGCCCGGGAGGGTGTGTGATCTGACGCAGGGTAAGCTACATATACTGTATGTACTTTGGACCGCTGTCGTGCCCATCCCGATTACTTAGTGATCTGTACATGTCATCGTAGGTTAATGTGTGCTGACCTGTTTTGCGTACGCCAGCTTGTTTTGGGTGACAGCAGTAGTGCACTTTGGACCTGAAGCTTCCTGCATGGTTTAGTAAAGTCAGATATCTCCATCTTGACATGCTACTAATCTCCAAGCAGATCCACACCGGGCGCGAAAATCGTGGTATGCTAGCCAGAGAAGGTCCAGTCAGCCAGAGAGGGTCCAATAGCCCGGTATTGGACCCTCTCTGGCTTACTGGACCTTCTCTGGCTAGCATACTACGATTTTCGCGCCCGGTGTGGATCTGCTTGGAGATTAACATGCTACATGAACAAAAGACTACCAGTCAGAGATGTACCTAAACGTCACATCAGGTCAGGTACAGGTTAAAGTTCATGTACCTGTACCTAAATTCATGATTTGAAAAATAAAGTTACCTACGTTCTTGTATGATGACAGAAGCATGACTAAACAGCTTACATAGTGTTTATTTAGACTTACTGTAAGGTATCTTATTCAGATAAACCATTCTTTCGCGGGATCTATCTCAAATCAGAAACCATTCTGATTTCAACGACCATATAATGTTGGCATGTTTTTTTTTCAAGGCTAAATCTTCATTTTGGTGGTAGGAATTACATGTTTGTTAACAAAATAGGTGCAAATGTAATGCACTTGAGGTTAAGTCTAACCTGTACCTGATGTTTGCGGTAGTGGGGACCAGAACACATACCTGTCTCAACACTTTCAAACTGTGTACAAACTGTCATTTCTACAACCACGGAACAACTCAAAAAGGAAAGACAAAATATCCGCGAAAAAAACACTATTCAAACAGCTTTTAGTAGTCGGTGCAACGCAACACCTAGAGGGTGGTTAAGTTGAAAACGGTCGAGACCAGTACATGTTGAAAACAGTTATTGCGAAACCTCCGAAAATAATTTCACCAGGTTGGTAGAAAACGTCATCACCGACACCAACCAATCCAACACGAACACCACAGCTCTTGCAGTATTCAAATTGTAATCATAACCATACATGGTAATATCATTCAAACAGACAATTAACACCACCCTGTACGTAAGCCTGGGTTGTTTGTCACGCGACATTACGGATCTGCCACCGACGGACACACCCTACGGAAAAACAGCAGCCGGTGCCTGAGGCAGTAGAATACACGAGCTGCTACCCAGAAAGTGCCGCCTATACCCATTCTGACCGGCTTGAAAGGTTTGTGCCTGCCAGTGGGTAAACAGTAAATATGAATATATTGTTTACCCATTTAATATCATATTTAAGATTGTTATATATTGTTAAGATTGTTAAGACATTGAGGGAGATGTTTGGCTCTAAGATTGTGACGTTTTTTCACTTAAGTCAACAATAGATAGCTGTCTTCCGCCCCAAAATCCGTAAGTTAGTTCTAAAGAGGGGCCGATGTACTTTAATTTTGTGACGTCATACTCGAGAGACATATTTTACCAGAACTAGAAAACTCAGATTGACCACGCAACCTTGCCCGAACACAGTCGATTAAAACATTTTTTTTTAGTTTACTTAAAACTCTTACAACAAGGAGGCTTCGGAGAATGAACGTATAGTAAATCCCACAGCTTATTTTCTACAGTTTATTGGATCTCTTAATACAAATACATCATTTAGACAAGAGTGACAATGGAACACAGTCCTGCAGCGACTGTTTAAAAAATATTTCAGAAATAGACAGATAAACTTTTCAATAGAAGTGTTAAATGTTCTATCCTTCTGCTGATCTCCTTATTTGGAAGGTGCAACCAGAGGCATAAAACGTCGACAGAAAGCGAAAACAATCTTAACATTAATATTCAACCAGCCAGCTTCAGACAATCAACACAATATATAAAGAGAATTCAAACTCTACAACTGGATACGAATTCGGAGATTTATTTCCGGACGTTTCGAGTGACATCCATCACTCTTCTTCAGCGTCACTAAAATGAACTAGCAGAACTTTTTTTAGGCGGCTGATGGTTACAGGATGGCTGATAGTTACGGGGTGGCTGCAAAAAGTGTATTATTTAGCCCCCCAAAAAGCCGCTTCAGAGTCTGCAACGGAGGCTAGTTGCCGGCATGCCAGGCCAAAGCCTGTTTAATTGTTTTCTAGGGGTAACTGTAGTAATATTCCACCTCACATGGCTTCAGACAATTTAAGGCAAATGTTATAGCTTATCTAAGAGTAAACGACATCAATATTAATATTTAAACATCCAGCTACAGACAGTAACACCATCATTTACGTAAGACTGATCTTTGTTTTTTTGTCACACGGCACTATGGATCAGCTACCACAGAACGCACACTACAAAAATACAGCAACCGGTGCCTAGATCACACGTCGAGTTCCTTCCAAGAAAGTGCCAACTGTAGTTCTTCTCACTGGCTTGAAAGGTATGTTTTTGCCAGTGGCTAAACACGACAAAAAATCTGATGTTTAGACAGTTTGCTGTAATAATAGTAGGCTTATAATGACTCTTTATGAATATATTTTAGAGAAAGGCAGATGAACCTTTAAAAAGTTGTAATTCTTTATCTTTCTGCAAATATAGAAGAAATGTGCAGATAGACTTATAAAAACGTCATCACCGACACCAACCAATCCAGCACGAACACCACAGCTGTTGCAGTATTCAAATTGTATCTACAATAATAAATGTTGATATTATTCTAATAGCTAGCCCCATACAAAAAACACTAGGTGCAAATAGAGTCATAAAAACGTCATCACAAACACCAACCAATCCAACGCGAACACCACAGCTGTTGCAGTATTCAATCTGTAATCATAACCATAAATGGTAATATTATTCTAATTGCCAGCTCCAGACAATCAACACCACCCTTTACTATCCCAGGTTGTTTGCCACACGGCATATACGGATCAGCTACTGAAGGACACGCCCAACAAAAATACAGCAAACTGTGCCTGTGGCATTCTACACGAGTTGCTGCCCAGAAGGTGCCAACTGAAGCCATTCTGACCAGCTTGAAAGGTATGTTTGTGACACGGGATGAACACTTGAGATAATTCTGTTGTTTAGACAGTTTGTTGAACGTTTATCAGGATGTTTAATTCTCCGAGCAGATGTTGGGGTGGAACATTGTGACGTTTTCTGACTGTTGGCAACGGTAGATAGCTGTCACCGAAGTCCTTCCGCCAGAAAACGTTTAACAATCTTTCAACCCAACATCTGCTTGGAGATCAGGTCGGAACAGGGTGCTGCATCCAGGTGCTCTTTTTTTGTGACGTCATATTCCAGGGACAAATATCCTGCAGGAATCGTAAAAATCAGATTTACCATGCTACCTTGCCAGGGCACAGTTTTCTTGAAACGTGTTTTGTACTTGTTGTAAGACTTAGTATGATTCTTCCGCTTACAAGACGTCAGACAATGAACTCATAGGAACTGTTACAGCTTAACATTTGTCTACACTTAATAGGAGGTTTTGAACAACTCCATTATTCATACGAGGGTGACTAAGAAACACTGTCTTATAATGACTATTTGGGATGATATTTCTGACAAAAAATGTATGACAGAGTAGTGTTAAATTTTCTATCCTTCTGTTGATTTCCTCATCTGTAAGGCAAACAGAGTCTTAAAAAATGTCAGCAAAAAGAGTAAACAATCTTGTCATTAATATGTAAAATTCTAGCTTCAGACAATCAACAGAATCCCATCACGAGGTATATGATAATTTAAAACTGTTTCTTACACGCTATAAAGGAACAACCAATGAAGCGCGTTCCCTAGAAGCATCAGCAAAGAAGGGGGAAATCTCTTTCTACCTTAAAAAGCCAAAGGGTACATTTTGGAACTGTTCCGAAATCAAAGACGTTCAGGCGACAGCAATTTAATTTATTCCTTCTCTGGCATTTTTAAGCAATAAAGGTTACCGAAGCAGGTGTGTGAATATTCAAGTAAAGTGCTGGGAGGACAGTTTGATTCTTACTACATTTTATCTCCTATATGACTTTATGTGTGTCTCTCTGTTTCAAACTTAACTAATGCTAGGGTCACATCTCCAATCCGGGGCCCGACCGGGCAGTCTTTGGGAACGAAAAGTGTGATATAAAAGACAGCAAAAACACAAAAGAGGTGCCGCTCCCTGATTCTTTTATTTTGTGACGTCATACTCCTGGGACCAGTGTTTCTGCCAGGCTGACTGCCGTAGGCCGTCTTCGGAAGGACAAAGCTAAGACCCGACCATCTCGCGACCTCAGGCGCGAGTTGTCTTTAGGTGAATTTTGATATGTTGAGCCCTCTTAAACACTATTTCACGCATTCTGAGAGGCAGATGATTGTTGTAGATTTAATGCGTCCACATTAACGCCGAGAAGCGCTAGTGGAATTTTTTCCACCACTCACATATGATTTACTTTTTCCCCACCACGCATATATGATCTAATTTTTTTTCCATGCCGCGAAAAGTAACTGAATGTTGCCTTCAGAAGAGGGTTGACTACATTTTATCGATATCGTTATGAAGACCGGTAAAACCTGCTTTCACGTTCCAAAACGTGGTCTATTTTGGTTAGCTTGCGACACAGCCGGCACACGACAAACAAGAGATTCCCGCCATCTTGATCACGTAAAACACAGATGCTTTCTTTTAATCGACCAATCAAAGCACGGATTATCTGAGGTAAGCCAATAAGAGCTCAGAACATGCGTGCATGCTTGCATATTAATGAGCATTTAACATGACGTCCGCGGGCCGGGCTTAGAGGCTCGTGCCTATGTGTACAATTTGAAATTACAGCCGTGGATAAACGTTTCGTTTCACAAGTTTATATTTCAATGTCTATCCCAGTAGAAATATAACTGTTCCGTAGCTGGTCCTTCGATACAGATTTGTATGTGGTTTTCGGCTTTCAGTCGTGCTCTGTCCACGTGTAACAGTGGGGGTTCAAGCGCCTCCAACTGACCAGGCTAACTGGTCGCGACCTTTTAGCGTAGTGGTTAAGGCGTTGCCGTGCGGATCGGGAGTTCGGGGCTCGAATCCCGGGAGCGGCGTACTCGCCCCTTTGATTTGTTCCACTGGTTCCCACACCGGCCCTGTGAGCCTCAGGCAAACGTGTGCCACACAGGGAAGATCGAACTCGGAGATTCGAGGACGAATCTTAAAAAAAAGAAAAGGGGGAGTAGTGTAACAGTGGGGGTTCAAGCGCCTCCAACTGACCAGGCTAACTGGTCGCGACCTTTTAGCGTAGTGGTTAAGGCGTTGCCGTGCGGATCGGGAGTTCGGGGCTCGGGAGCGGCGTACGCGCCCCTTTGATTTGTTTCACACGTTCGTAATGTGGTTTGTAGAAACATTACGACACTTGTATAAACTTCGAATGGCCGACTTAAATATTTTGAAAAACGAGATCAACATATGAGAAAGGTGCCGACATCGATTGTTTTGAAGCATAGCAATTTCAAACTAAACAATGGAGTACGATTTTCCGACGGTGGACGGCGTCCTTACGCCCGCAGCTCCAGTGGAAAACACAAAATGCAGTCGCAATTGTTTTAAATTTTACCTACTTCTCGGCAAAATGTGTGTCGGAGTTTTTCTGCCGGAAATGACCCCCTGAAGCTATTAATACCAAAGTACAGACTTTTTCTGATTTTCCACATGATTTTTTTTTATTCGAGGTCCAAGACATACATGTGTATACTTAGTTTTGCTTTACAGAGGTGATTCGTGTTCTGTTTAGGTATCAGAGCACCATGGGAAGAAAGATGCGACACCTGCTGATTTTTCTACTCATCATCCTGAAGGAGCCCAACGTGCCAGAAGCTGGCTTCTGCTGTGCACGGCCATCACTATGCAGCTGCCCAGGTCGTGACCTCACCAGCATTCCCCAGAGCCTCCCATCAACCACTTACGACATAAATTTTAATGATAACAAGATAGAAAGTATTCAGCCTGGTGTATTCGAAAATCTCCCCCAGCTTAGAACGATGCTCTTGTCCTGTAACCAGATAACAAAGATTCCGGCAGGAACCTTTGCAAACCTACCCCAGCTCGAAATGTTGTGGCTGAACAACAACAAGATAGCAATGGTTCAACCTGGCGCGTTTGCAAATCTACCCAGACTCGAACGTTTGCGTTTGGATAATAACCTGATAACAAAGCTTCATCCAGGTACATTTGCAAATCTACCCCGACTACAAAAGTTGTACATGTACTACAACCGGATAAAAATGGTTCAGGTTGGTACATTTGCAAATCTACCCCGGCTACACGAGCTGGAGCTGTCCAGAAACAGGATAACAATGGTTCAGGTTGGTGCATTTTCAAATCTACCCCGGCTACACGAGCTGGAGCTGTCCAGAAACAGGATAACAATGATTCAGCCTGGTGCACTTTCAAATATACCCTGGCTCGAAAGGTTGCATTTGGATGATAACCTGATAACAAAGCTTCATCCAGGTACATTTGCAAATCTACCCCGACTACAAAAGTTGTACATGTACTACAACCGGATAACAATGGTTCAAGTTGGTACATTTGCAAATCTACCCCGGCTCGAAAGGTTGCATTTGGGTCTTAACCAGATAGCAAAGATTCAGCCTGGTTCATTTTCAAATCTACCCCGGCTAGCATATTTACGACTGGAACACAACAAGATAACAGAGATTCAGCGAGGTACATTTGAAAATCGACTACAATTTTTGAGCCTGTGCGACAACCAGATAACAAGTGTTGAGCCTGGTTCATTTGCAAATCTGTCCCAGTTACAAGTTTTGTGGCTGTACAAAAACAAAATAACAGAGATTAAGCCTTGTTTATTTGCAAATCTACCCCAGCTCAAAGTCTTGTTTATGTCCTTTAACCAGATAACAAAGATTCAGGCAGGAACCTTTGCAAATCTACCCCAGCTCAAAACCTTGCTCTTGGAATTTAACCAGATAACCATGATCCAGCCCGGTGCATTTGCAAATCTGCCCTCACTGAAAAGTTTGGACCTTCGGAGAAACAAGATGTCTACCATTACCCCTTCAGCTTATGGCTTATCGGCACCCATTCCTACCATAAAGCTTTCGGGGAACCCCTGGCAATGTGACTGTAGGATGGCTACCTTCAGGCAAAATAGTACTGAATTTCCTTCGTTTAAAGAAAAGATAAGATGTGCCAAATTCAAGGGAAAGAAGCTAGCGAATGTCAATCCTGAAGAGTTGATATGTGAAGAACCAACCATATCAACACTGACTGTTGACACCCAACCCTCCCCTTCCTCATTTGGCAGCACAAAAAGCAATGCTAATCCAGCAACATGTCCTGTAGCCCCCAAACATCCTCCTGTTCGTCAATCAGGAGGCCATAACAACTGTAACGATGGCACCATCACCTCTCGCTATCATTGGTACTTCAAGACTTACACTCGCTCAACAGAAGGTCTTGCAGGTAGACCATCCAAACCAGAAACAACACTAACTTCACCCCTTGAAACCACTTCAGAAAAAGAAGGAAGCAGCAGTTTCCTCATACCTGTTTACATTGGATCTATCTGTGGTACTTTAGCTGGCATTGTCCTGTTTGGCACCGTCATCATCACAATCTGGTGGAAGAGGAGGACCGGCAGTCCTCCTTTAGAACCAAATCCCAATGTTATTGGTAGAAACACAAACACAGCAGTTTCTGTAATGACCAGTGGTCATGATCCCCAGTATGAAGATGTTGACAACCTTCATGATAAGGCAGGGAAGGGTCAGTCTCAGGCTAACGCTCTGAAAGTTGGAAATCTATCACATAATGTGCTAGCTGCCTTAAAGCCAAATCCTATGTACGCAGGTGTGGGAACACCACCAAAGGACCCGACATCTACAGCAATGGCAATTGGCCATGATAAGACAGGGCAGGGCGAGTCTCAGGCTAACACTGAACCGAACACACACACCACAGCTGCAGTGACCAGTGGTCATGATCAGACAGGGCAGGGGCAGTCTCAGGCTACCGTGGAATCTTTGGATTCTGGAAATTCATCTTATGGCACAGGGCCGACTGCCTCACAGCTGAACTCCCTGTACAAAGTTGTTCACCAGTATCAGGTCATCACTCAATCCAACACACACAACACCACTGCTGCACTGACCAGTGCTCATGATCAGATAGGACAGTCTCAGACCATCACTGAATCCAACACACACACACCACCACTGCTGCACTGACCAGTGCTCATGATCAGACAGGGCAGTCTCAGGCCATCACTCAATCCAACACACACACCAGCGCTGTTGTAGAAACCAGAGTAGAAAAAACACAAAAAGACCCAACATCTACCAGTGGTCATGATCAGACAGGGCAGGGCCAGTCTCATGCTATTGCACCAACTCTAAAAGTGCGAAATCTATCTAATGATGAAGTGCTAGCTGCCTTACAGCCAAATACTATGTATGTGGAGGTGGGAACACCACCAAAGGGCCCAACATCTGCAGAAATAAGCAGTGGTCATGATCAGACAGGGCAGGGCCAGTCCCAGGCTAACACCCAAGCTCTGAAAGTTGGAAATCTTTCGCATCACGAAGTGCTAGCTGCCTTACAGCCAAATGCTATGTATGTAGCTGTGGGGACACCACCAAAGGGAACCAGTGTCCATGATCAGACAGGGCAGGGCCAGTCTCAGGCTAAAAGCGAATCTCTGAAAGTTGGTGATCTATCACGCCAGGAAGTGCTAGCTGCCTTACAGCCGAATGCTATGTATGTAGCTGTGGGAACACCACCAAAGGGAACCAGTGTTCATGATCAGACAGGGCAGGGCAGGGCCAGTCTCAGGCTAACACTCAATCTCTGAAAGTTGGAAATACAAGGTCCGACTGCCTCGCAGTTGAGTTCTGAATGTGGAAACACCATGATCAAATCCACCTTTCCACTGGGTCACCGATGAGTGACAAACAGATTAGTCTTTGATATCATAGGCAGATCATTCTGAAATCATTGGATGGACATAAAGATTATCTAAAAAAATAATTGAGGGATCACAGAACTTGAAAAAAATTGTTAAATGTCCAGACACATAAAGTTTCAGGTAAGCCTATTAAAAAGCCAAACAAAAGCAAAGTTTGGGAATATGAACCTTTCCTATTTCCTTCTCTCCATAAAGGCACAGCTACTGGCCACAACGTCATTTTCTTAGCTCTCTGATATTTATCTCTGACATTTTAAAACAAAACTTCAGCAGAAGATCAAGATGTAAAAAGAGGGCTTGAAGGTAGACTTGCAAAGGAACAGAACTTCTGGAAAATGATCTACTGAAAAGCAAGCAGATGCCCATAATTCCAAGCACTTCTATTTTACTAGTAACTCTGACCTCTACCAAAGAGCAGTCGGGGCTTGTAATATTTACCTACAACCTGAAATATGTCAATTCTTTTAAAAAAAGAATCACGATGTTCATTTAAGTAATTTGTATGTGTGTTGTGCAGACTTTAGTTCAAACCTGGTCGATGTCGTGAATAAAAATAATATTTGTGCATAACCAATTCTTTTTTTAAATTATGTAACCGACGTTCAGCTGACCGCCTGTCACCTTTCTCAGGGTTATTCTGACTGGTTCACTTTGAACTGCAGCTGTAGGGGTCGCTGCTTGCAGATGCGGTCCCAAAAGCAAATAATTACATAATTGCCATGAAGAAGGTAACAGACGGTCACGGAAACGTCTGTTTAAGAAAACACTTCGTTGTGAACAAAGTCTTCTTATTAAGTGACTTACATGTACCACCCTGATGAAACTATTCACGAATGTTTTTGTGCAAGGACTTTATACTTTAAAGTTAAATACTAGAGAATCCCAGGCTTCAACCCTATGAAATTACAGTGCTAAGAGAAACGTACAGCTATGTAAAGTTTAGCAGTAGCATATATATATATATATATATATATATATATATATATATATATATATATATATATATATATATATATATATATATATATATATATATATATATATTTATATATATATACATATATATATATATATATATATATATATATATATATATATATATATATATATATATATATATATATATATATATATATATATATATATATATATATATATATATATATATATATATATATATATATATATATATATATATATATATATATATGCTACAGTATATATATGCTACAGTAATTTGCCAAAGCTATTGCTTGGAGGTTTGATATTTCGGGAATGGTAACTGTAACAACAAGTGTAGCGTTGGAGCCCCTCTTGTACTTCAATTGTAACAATTGTACTTCAGATTTGAAAAATCATCACAATACATGTATGTAGTAACTTTTATAACTGTACTTACTGATCACTGCAAAACCGAGAATATGCCAATTTGACTTTGAAAATATAAAAACTGAGCAAAATACTGAGGAATATTGAAGATATAATTTAAAAGCACATTGGAAAGTAGTACATCAATGCTGGAGTTTTCAATTTTCAAAATGAGTGTGAGCTTCGACTCAGTACTATACCGACAGTAGTTTTCCCTTTTTCCTGTATTGTAAAAAAATGTGGCTAAAACTATTATTGTGATTGGAAATAGACACAGAGAGGAACAATATAATAAACACTTTGTTGTACTGGCAGTCCTTTGGCTGTATTAACAGTAGAACTGTAATAGAACAACAAAATATGTTCCAATAGTTGTTGTATAGGAACATACATGGTAAAGTTTTGTTCTGAAAACGATTTCTAGCTTGAACGTCAAATTGTTATCTTAGGAAACAGAGAAACAGACACATTGCTGTACTAAGCACATATTTATTACAGTTCAATAGAAAGACCTATGTTCACAACACATTGTTACAAAGTTTATTGACAGTTCACTGTTTGTTTTTTATTCTTCTATTACATCAACCTATCACTTTTCCTGTCTCTCATTTTCAAAAGAACAGTTGAAGAGATTATTGATCATTGAAAATAAGAAATTAAAACAAAACAAAGGTGAAGTAAATTACAATTGTAAAGTTGTATGTTTGAAAAAAGAATGATCCTTTGTGTAAGGTAGGACTTGAAACAACCATAGAAGCATCTGATTCAGTAATATCAGTACTGCTACCTGGTAAATGTACCCTGTTGTTGCAATTTCAAAGTAAAGGGAAGCATTTATTTGGTAATATAGGTACTACATGTACTTTTATGACCACTGTGACAACTGCTAGCAAAATTCCTTACATTGAATAAAGTACACAGGCAGCAACACTTTCTGTTTTCATCATTGTGTAGTATTGAGAAATATATTGTATACTAGTAACTGTTATGAAGCATCTCCCCCATAGATTAATCATGGAATGTTGAAGACTTGTACTTAAGAACTACACGACAGGTGTTTATTGAGCTAAGGTGTCTGTCGTACAAACTGGCAGGACCTCACATCATCGCCAACTGGAAAAAGGAAACAAACGCTTGTTAATCACTCTGACTTAAATTGAATCATTCTTTCACTGTATCAAACAGGTGCAATGGCCGATTGAGTTGAATGTTCTCCTTGCATTTGATAGGTTGTGAGTTTGACCCCTGTTCGAGTCAAACCGGATACTTAAAAATGGCACAGACTGCTTCTCTGCTTAGCACTAAGCATTTGGGAAAAAGAGTATGATAGTTGCACACACACCACTACCATCTCCCTGCTGTAGAGATTCCAGAAAGTTTTGTGGGCCATTGCTACAGAAACGGAGATGGGCGACACTTCAATGCCCATATATAGTGCGGAAAGGACTTTAACTAAACCACCAAAACATAAACTTAAAGGCTATTAGAGACAAGTTCGGTTAATCTAAGAAGAAAACCAAGACGTACCAGATCCTCAGCCTCGGCTTCTTCCATTTCTTCTGGCTCTTCAGTCGTCTGCTTGGCAGCCTCAAGGAACTGGACATAAAACAAGAAGTCATCCATCTGCATTCAAATTAAGTCTCGGGCAACTGAAGACCACCTTTTGCCCTGCGACAATAGCGCAGGTAATGAATAAATAAAAGTGAAAGTGTGTCTTGAAGTTCTCTCCTCACCTTTTCTGCCTCCTCTTTTGAAGCAGACGTTTCTGGAGACTCTTCTGAAGAAATCAGTGTCACCCTCTCTGTAACAAGGAAAGAGCAAGTTCTAATTCATCTGAGCTGCAGAATTTTAAGTCAGATGAGTACATGTTTGTCTATATCTATATTATATATATACTATATATTACATGTATATAACATGACTTTGTATATATACAGAAAACATAATTATCAGCATAGATATTATGTGGCTATTTGAAACATCAACTGCTTGACAGTATTATCACTCTTATGGCACCTTTCGTTAAGAGAATGTCTAGAAGCACATAGGGTGAAGAGCACAGCCAACAACTTTAAGTCTAAACAATGACGTCTTGATGCAAGTCTTACCTCGAACCATGCTATCCCAGAAGTCCTTTCTGCCCTTGTTGAACAGCGTCTCTTTAAACCCCCTCAGAAAGGTGTTAAACTGGTCCGGCTCTCCCAGCTGGAAATAAATCTATCCTTAGTTTCAAAATTCTGCTCTATCTTATATATAGCTGAAAGGGTACTGAACCTACAAAGTAAACTACCTGTTCAAATAATGGTTGATTTTCAATAAGGACAAAAGCAAGACTGAACTGATAACAACATAACCTTTAACTGTGCTAGACACAAGCCTAATACATGGCATCTATAATAACCACTACCATCACCAGTGAGCTGTGTGGTACTGTATTATTTTCATGAAAACAAAAATTACACTCTGACTCTGGCCTTGCAACAGTGTTATTTTGGACTGCACTACTCTTAGAGTATAGATGTGGATCCTGTGCACTGCCAAATTTATTTGAAAAAAAAATCTGTCAAAGAGGCCATTCCCTGGCCTGTCCTCCCAGCCATGTATGAACTGTACTGGCACACAGCTCTACCTTATACTAATTTTAAGTTATAGTGCCTTTCATGCCATCAGTTACCTTAGCTGACTCCACCCTCAGTGCTTGTAGACACTCCATGGCTTTACTGTAGAACTGGTCCCCGAATGACTCCATAACGATTTCCTCTATCCGCTTCTGAAGCTGGGCCGCAGCTGGGCAAGACAAACAGCAACCATCTTAGAAACACTGTCTTAAGACTGGTGAAATGTTTGTGAAAAGTTCCATTGCATGTTCATTCAAATTAAGTACTTTTTAAAAGAATTCTATTTTATTATACCTGTATAATTACATTAAATTTAATTTCATTACAATCCATAACATCTTCTGATCATTTTAGTACATTTTTATATCTTATATTTTCATAACATTTTTATATCATTTCATTGGAATTTCATATTATTTCATAACATTTTCATATCATTTTGTAACATTTCATGACATTTACATACCATTATCATATCATTTCATGACAATCCCAAATAATCTCATGACATTCCCACCTAGTTTCATGACATTCCCACATAATTTCATGCCAGTCCCATATAGTTTCATGACATTTCCACAGAATTTCATGACATTTCCACAGAATTTCATGACATTTCCACAGAATTTTATGACATTTCCACAGAATTTCATGACATTTCCACATAATTTCCACACAATTTCATGACATTTCCACATAGTTTCACGACATTCCCACATAATTTCATGACATTTCCATGCCATCCCACCTTCCATGAACTTGTCGTCGTCCTTCCTGCTGACCATGGCCCTGAAGTCCTCCAGGGGTCGCACCGACCCGACCTCCGTGACCGGCCCGCGCGCCAGCCCCGCCATGGTCAGGCCACAGTCCCCACCGGCGTCTGCGTCAAGCCTCGGCTTCTTTGCTGCAGGCTCCGCCTCATCCCTGTAATACAAACACAATCAGCAATTCTTGTAGTTATTCAATGTCTTTCCTTTTCTGACAACTACTGGAGCATGAAAAATGCTGTCAGCAAATATGGCCGGGGCCTCTTCATTCAAACAGTGGCTTCTTCACAGCAGGCTCCGCATTATCCCTACAGCAGAAACATGAAAATGATATCAAAACAAGATCCTAAGTTCTCCTGTAGTACCATAGGAAGGCCAATAATCAAACCTGCCCTCCATCCCTACCAGCCTCAGCTCCATCGCTGTGTGTTCTGCCTCTGAGTCAATGAAAACATCAACACAATATCTTCATTTATGTTAGAAGACAGCTAGCTTCCGTCATAGTCCAGCCTCGGCCTCTTCGCTGCAGGATCTGCCTCATCTGTACAGTAGAAACATATATTAAATACAATGATTATAGTAAAAATAATGATTCTTAATCCTTCGTCCTGCTTTTTTAAACGCAATTTATTTTCTTAATCAGGTCATAGGCCCTTGACTTTATATATATATATGTATGCATCCTGCAGGATTAAAGAATGAGAGAATGTCTTACCCTGCACAGAAGATGTTCCATGCTATTGTTTCCCCCTTTTTGGTGAAGATTTCTTGAATGATTCTAAAAGAATGAGAGAATGTCTTACCCTGCGCCGAAGATGTTCTGTGCCGTTGTCTCCTCCTTCTTCTTGGTGACCACCTCGAGAGGAAACGCAGCCCGGAGTCTGTCCACACACGGCGCAGACTGGGCGAGCAAGTCCTGCTGGGGCTGCAAATAACTAGAACAAATACAGAGTTCTTAGAATCATAAAAGTGAGAGCTTTAGTCCAGGTTCTGCTTTACAGGTGACTGCAACAAAACAGAAACAAACCCATAAAACATAAACATGGGCATTTTCTTGTTAAAACGCAGCCCGCGGACTGGGTAAGCAGGTCCTGCTGCGGCTGCAGGTAACTGGGACAAACCAGAGAAATCTTTAAATAATCAACAAGTAATAAAACATAAAAATGAGTGTTCTCATATTAAAATGCAGCCCCGAGCTTGTCAATACAGTTGGCTGTTGGCAACTGAAACATTCAACGACGGAACTTTTCACAAATCACCGTGAAAACATAAAAATGAGTGTTTTCTATGTCCTGGTTCAACTGTAAATAACTGGAGCAAACACACAAATCTTTATAAATTAGAAAAAAAAATTTAAGAATTGATGTTTTCTTGTTAAAATGCAGCCCTGATACTGTGCAAACAGCGCTGGGACTGGGTTATAAGGTCCTGACGATGCTGGAGGTAACAAAGATTGATTGATAGACTGATAGAGGTACTAACTTGAGAATGGCCTGGTGTGGCGGTGGCAGCTGTTGTTGATGGAAGGATTGATTGATTGATTGATTGGTTGATTGACTGATTGATGTATGGTTCAATATACTAACTTGAGAATGGTCTGGTTTGGCGGCGGCAGCTTGGGGTCGTCTGGGTTCAACGCACGTGCGGACAGACACTGGTACAGTCGCTGGAGATGGGGGTTAAAGGTCAACTTCGGCTTGAGGTACTGCTGCTGTTTGCCGTCCTCGTCCCTGCAGGTAAACAAAAACATCAGTTAAAAAATGTCAGCAGGTAAACAAAAACAACTGTTTACAAATGTCTAGGTAAACAAGAGAAATGTTTATCAAAATATCTGAACAAAAACCATTGTTTATAAAGCTGTCATGAACAACTGAATTGAATTTCTTTTTTGCTCTTGGTCATTATGAAGACCAAATTCAAAGGACTTAGTATATAGTATACATTTGCATGGAACACCCTTAGGTGTAAGAGGGTTAAAGTTGACTCACTTTTCAGGCATGACCAGGTTCATGTTGTCAATGAGGTCATCCACAGCCGACAGCTGGTCGTCTGAAATATGTCAAAAATTGTACAGAAGTAAAGAACTCAACATTTATTAATACAATAGAGAGGGTTACAGCTGCCTTATAGATTCTGACAACACTTTTCGGTTCTTAAAATAATAATTCCATCACGTTGGTAGAAAATAGGACATTGGTGTAGTTATAGGACATTGGAGTTTTCTTTTTTACACAACCAGTAATATCTCACCTGCTAACAGCGAAACGTCAGCAGGTGAAACATTACTGATTGTGTAAAAAACAAAACTTCAATGTCCTACTATTCGGTTCTAACATACTCTTATCCTAACATAGGCTGGGGTGAATTTCAATTGAGCGTTTTCACGTAAGAACAGTACATAGACTGAAGCAGACGCAGCTATCGGGTAACCATGAAAAAGAGCAGTCACTGCCATTTTGATTCTACGCTGTGAGAGACAGTAAAAATCATATTTCATTTTGTTTACTTTTGAGCTGAATATCAAACTTTAAGTTGTATTTGTCTACTTTGTCTTGTAGATATTAATAAGTAGTATAGTACCTGAGGGAAGGTTCTTGTTGTTGGGGTGGAGGGAGGAGAAGGTGTATTTCCTCATGTCCTCCATAAAGGGCAGCATGATGCACAGCAGACACTGGAAAACAACAACAAAACAAACAATTATAAACCACCACAAAATGTAGGACTCATAAGAAGCATGGAAAAGAAACTTCCTACCAGCAGAAGTATTTTCAGTTACATGTACTTCAACTTCAAGGCTCAAAAATGACTTAAGCACATCTTTGTCACATCAATTCATGTATCTTGTCATATTTCGAAATAAACAAAATGAAATGAAAAATCTTTTCTACATAATACAGTTCAGGTCACAACAATTCAATGTCTTCAGAACCAAGAAGTTAAGATGATATGTCTAAAACCAAATATACATTGAGACTCTTCACTTACCTCATAGTTGGGCTTGATGTGAGGGGACAGGAAGGCGACCTTGGGTGCACTGTTCTTGTTGTAAACATACCTGCAACATGAAGACACCAAGAACAGCTGAATTTGTTTCTTTGAACTGTTACTTAATATTCACAAATCCTCCGCTTTTCATAAAATAAAATCAGCAAAGATGCAGATTACGATAACTCCATGGACCTATAGGCTATAGTAGAAACCCTTAACACAATCATAATCCACAAACAAAAGTTAGCATACAGTTCTTTCTGGCCATTTCAGTTATTGTAAAAGTCTATTAAAAGAGGCTGTGTGTGTTTATTAGGACCTGGTTACATAATTTTATAATTTACAGGACTTGACTTCACAGTATGAGTGTGTACATACCTGACTATGGCCACCATGTTGGTCTCATACAGGGCATGGATGAACGCTGACAAGGCCACAGCTGCAGGCTACATTAGTACAAGAACAGAAAGCAGTTCAGAATCCGTAACACTTTACACTACAAAACAAGACCACAATACGTCCAGGTCAAACGATAGAAAAAATCAAGTTCTGCTGCAGTACCAAGGTCACATTCCAGGGGGCCCAAAATTGACCTTGAAAATTTCATTGTAATCCATCAAAAGGTTCTTGAGTTATGCTGCTTACAGTAGTCCGGAAACACATACACACAGACACACACACAGACAGACAGACACACCCAAAACTATATCTCCATTTTTCACGGAGATAATAATTTGTATGGGGCTCAAAACACAAAATGGCGTGTTAAGCCTTAAGAAGGCAATTTAAGCTTAGAGTTATTTTACACATGTGTTACATAGTGCTGTTTTTTTAGCAAATGGAGTTTAAAACTTATTTCGTGCCTTACCTCATCCCCCTCCTCTGCTACAAAACAGCGGACAGAGTCTCCCATGTAGTACTGCCTCTTCACCTGTAAAACAGTTCATAAGACCAAAAAAAGTTCTCCAGTCAGCAGATAAACATATTAAGACAAAAGTATAAAGATATGAATGCAAGCACACACACGAAAATTCGTAAATATCTAAATAGTACATACAAAAACTGACTAACACACACACAAACAGAGAGACACACGAATGCACACACACTCTACATTCATGCTGTAGCTATACAGATACAATGACAAAGAAACAGTCTGACTTGCATATACACACACACACACACACACACACACACACACACACACACAAACACAGTGTCTCACACACCATCAGGATCACACAACCACACACACAAGCAAGCACTCTCTGACACACACACAAAAATTGCAGTAGTGAGCAGCAGCCATACACTCAGGTACACTGGCAAATAAACAGTCTCCCAAACATACATTGTCGGCTCTGGTGAATCCGAGGACGTCGAAGCACTTTGCGTCGGTCTTGAACTTCATCTGGTTCTCATCGTCCGTGCTGAAGGGCACAATGGTGTTTCCATACCGGTACCCTGGGGAAAGATGAGCAATAGAATTGTACTTATGGGCCTTCATACTTTTTTTCCTATTTCCATAGCTGTACCCTGGGCATAAACCTTAGCAATTGTATGGTACTCATAGGCCTCTATACCTAGACCATGGGATGCAAGAAAATGTCTGTGAGCAGTTTTACAATTACGTCATGTACTTATATTGTATGGGCCTTCATTCTTCTTTTTACATGAATAAAGTTTTTTTTTAAATGAACATTTGTATTGTATGTATTCATTGCATGTAAAACTGTTTTAGGGCTTTATCCAACAATTTGACAAAATTTCATTATCTTTCAGGCAAACTTGAGGCTGCTTTTATAGCAATTTGAATAAGTATAGCATCAGTGAGCACTGACTAGTTTCATACATGTTGGTCAGTACCATACCGTCAATGGTGGACTCCACCGGTGTTTCCTCATCATCGTTAAGTCTGTGCTCGTGAGTCGTATGGATGTCCTCCTTGCTCAGCGTGCGGGCGTGCACTTTCTTAAAGGAGTTGGGCTTGCACTCCTTCACCTGGCAAGAAGATATGGAGTTAAGAAAAACTAATTTCCAAGCAGTATTTAAATGGCCAACCAGTATTCAATAGAGCACCAGAGACTATTAGATATTGGTTGCCCTTTTAGACACTGCTTTGCCACTGATAGATCTGCTTGGAGATTACAGAAATATGGCTCAACTGGAGAGGCATCATTCCAAATTTCATGGCCACCATCTCAGAAGAGATGTAGTATTTATACACTTACCCTGATGAACCCTCGGACCGGGATTTTGAGGTTCGTCCCGACCTCTAGCATGACCTTCCAGGGAGCGGCGCGGACGTTCCGTTTCTGGAAGAAACTCAGCATCTGCAGGGCCTCGCTGGAGCAGCAGAGAAAATGTTGTCAACTTAAACCACGTTCTATCTTTGCTTCCCCTTACTCTTGTAAGAAATGTCAATAAAGAACATTTTTCTTGATAATAAAATACAGCTTTTTGGATAATAGTGGTTTGGCCACGTTAGGAGATCACCACAAACATTGGTCCACAAAGCTTACAGCTAAGAGTTTGCAAACTCCAGACCCCCCAAAAGGGCTTTAAAGACCAGATAACATATGTACAAGACACCCAGGATGGAATTTAAAGGCAGCAAAAGCTTAGAGTCGCAGGATCATGCTGTATGGAGGAGAGGAGCAAGGGCCTAGAAGCACGTCGAAGCTTCTTATATAACTTTACAGAATACTCTAGTTGGTTAAATTCCCTTAAACTGACCTCTCGGAGTACGCGACCCCGTCAACCTCCTGGATAACATGGCGGATGAGCGCGGCGCCCGCCCGCTGCTGGGGCGTCGGCGCCTTCCTGGGGGGTCCGGCCCCGTTTTGGTCAGGCATCCCGCCATCTTCATCATCATCATCAAGGGACAGCCCACTGAAGGTCAACAATGGATAATATTACATCTTATCTTTTATTATCATTTTGACATTTAGGCAAACTGCAAACAAGACAGTACAGAGACAAAACTAATTTCTAAATGTCAATAACACAGTGGGAGTTTTTTTTGGATGTAAGACAGTACTGTTTTCTCTTCTTTCTTAGCCTGTTTATGTGATGAAGAGTGAGTGAGGGAGTGCGTGAGTGAATGAGTGAGAGAATAGATGATAGAATGAATAAGGTAGTGAGTGTTTAAATGGGTGAGTGAATGAGTGAGTGAGTAAATGAGAGTATGAGTTCCATTTCACATGAGTTTGAATTCACACTCCAGTGAAAGAGTGAGTGAGTACTAGTGACAAAATGGATGAGTGAAAGTGATTGGATGATAGCATGAAAGTGATTTAGAGAATGAATGAGTGAATGAGTGAAAGAGTGAGTAAATGAATGAGTTCCTGCTCACATGAGGTTGAATTCACACTCCGGTGAAAGAATCAGAGAATAAGTGAATAAATAAATAAATAAATGAGTGAGTGAGTGAGTGAGTGAGTGAGTGAGTGAGTGAGTGAGTGAGTGAGTGAGCGAGCAAGCAAGCGAGTGAGTGAATGAATGAATGAATGAGTTCCTGCTCACATGAGGTTGAATTCACACTCCGGTGAAAGAATCAGAGAATAAGTGAATAAATAAATGAGTGAGTGAGTGAGTGAGTGAGTGAGTGGGTGGGTGGGTGGGTGAGTGAGTGAGTGAGTGAGTGAGTGTGAGTGAGTGAGTGAGTAAATGAGTGAGTGAATGAATAAATGAATGATTTCCAGCTCACATGAGGTTGAATTCACACTCGAGCGCCTTCATCCCGTTGATGACTCCCTCCAGCTGATCGTCAGTAAACTCCCCCGCCAGGTTCGAGAACAGCACGATTCGCTTCGTCTCAAACTTCTTACCCCTGCCACAAACAAACAAACAAATACATTTGTAAGTTACAAAAAGAACAACAACCTGTTTTTGCTGCCTTGTCAGATAGATTTTATTTGCTGATGAAAACATTTTTTCTAAATTTTAGCCATATGTCTTCAATTTTGAACACACAGCAATATTGCATGACAGTTTTCCATCGTTAACTAGACACTATAGCAAAGTTAGCCAGATGTAGGTTAAGTTTGCTGTCTTGAATTTGTACCCTGTTGACTGGACAGTGAAAATATCAAAGGCTCTTTGACTGAACAAAAACATCAAGTTGCATACTGTACTCACATGGTTTGGTTCCGAACCAAGTCTAACGCCACAACAATGGCGTCCACAACTGGGAACTGTCAAGGATTGTGTAGTGACTAAATCCTATTTTCCCTACTGACAAGAATAACAATAATCCCCCCCCCCCCCCCAATGGACCATTGTGTGCTGTACTGGTGGTCATAGCCCTTGAATCAGAAGATTTAGATTGCCCAACAGGTAATAAACCAATAAAGATGGAAAAAAATTATAGCTTTGCACACATCTTGCTTCTTATTTCATCCCTTATTTATTGTTCTAATTTAAACCTAAACATCGCCTGAAGGATACAGTCAGCGGAAACGGGCCCCGGAACGATGTCGTTCTTCACGAACTCCAGCAGGTCGAAGTCGGGCTGGCCGAGCGGCCGCGCGACCGTGATGTTCAGGTAACTCTCCTCGTCCGTCCCCGCCAGCTCATTGGCTGTTTCCTGCGTCCCCAGCAGGATGAGGGCAACCTCGTCCTTTGACTGGGAGAACATCTGGGGAGAGGTCAAGGTCAGGTCAAGGTCATAATAGTGAAGGTTAAGGTTAAGTCATAGTTATAGAAAAGTCTTTGGAGTCTATCCTTCGGTTTTCCTTAGAATGATGAGGACAACATTATCCTCATGAAGAAAACCCCTGCCCTTTGCTGCCCATGGCTTGTTCACAAATCCCTTTGCATGCAGGGAAAGATAGAGGATTCTGGGTATTGCATGCAGGGCTACTGCATGCAAGTATACTAGTGATCATTACTGTGACAACAGAACTGAGACAGCTCACAGATGTGATTTTGTGGCAGAGACTGCCATTCTCGTATAGGGCCGTTTAGCCATAGTCGATGCTGTAGGGCTGTTGTGAATTAGGATTTTACCATGGTCAATACTGACCGACGGAGGCCACATATACTGTTTGTTTGTTTGTTTGTTTGTTTGAACCTTTGTTTAGACATGATAAGCTCAACTGTGACAACATAAACCTGACCAGACAGATCCCGGTGCAAAAGGCAATCTATGACTGATGCTAGCATTGTTCAACAACGGAAGGAAGTCTTCTGATTCCTTTCAATATACAGATGAGTTCTCACCTTCCTCTGCAGAAGCATGGAGATGGCGTCCTTGGCGTTCTCCAGGGGGGAGACATGTCCAGGGGGGGCCTGCGCCATGAGGGGGCCCACGTCCACCACCAGCACCATGGCTTCCTGCAGGGGGGTCAGGAATAAGTCATTATCAGGGGGGTGACATTCCAGGGGGGGGCCTGCGCCATGAGGGGGCCCACGTCCACCACCAGCACCATGGCTTCCTACAGGGGGGTCAGAAATAAGTCATTATCAGGGGGGTGACATGTCCAGGGGGGGGCCTGAGCCATGAGGGGGCCCACATCCACCACCAGCACCATGGCTTCCTGCAGGGGGGGTTCAGAAATCATTACCACCTGCGAAGCTGGTGTGTTACGGCGAAGGGTGGTTATACCGGCTATATTATAGATATAGATACAGATACAGGGGGGTGGGGGGGTGACATGCCCTGATTTTGTCCGAACTCCCCAACAGACAAAAACCGGGCCACAACCTTCCCCAACAACATCTGCTTGGAGAATAAAGAAGATAAAGAAACCAGTTTATAGCAACTTTATTGAATGTGTCCTGTTGTTTGGGGGGGGGGGGGGTACATGACTTCTCTCTAGCTTGGCTCTGAAATTACTAGTTAAAACAAGAAGGTTGGTTAAAACAATCATAGGTATCAAGGTATATGTTAAATGTTATTTTGGAAATCTGGGGCTTTTTGGCTACTGGTTTGCTTCAAGTACAAAAGAAAAATATATATCAATCATGATCATAACCTCTAGATATACTGTACATATACGATATGATACATGTTAATAACATGTATAGCCTGCATAATTTTTGGCGGGAAATACACCACATTTCCTGGCTCTGGTGCGATTTACCGATGCAGCCTTACCTTCGGACTGCCCGCCATCCTGACAACCTCCTTGAGACTTCCTTGGCGATGTCTTACGGCTTAAGAAAGAGCAGAAGTAGGTCGGAGCTCCGAGTGAAACCAGCTTCTTCGCGCCAAGCCCAACCCGGAAGTAAACATGCCTTGGCTTGCCCCCTGATCTCGTGCCCAGAGCAGCATGCATATGAAGACACCGTTCTGGGAACGACAGGTCACTTCAGGTCATAGATTGACCTGCGAACCCGGAAGTAATATTGTAGCCCCGCCCACTACATGTGCGTTACCAAACATTACGTGAACTTTGTGGTTGGAAGGAAAACAGTTGAGTTTAATCGATGATTTATTCGATTTAAGGAAGGTTTTACTCCTTAGGTTCAGTTCCAATGTTTGATAAAACGTACCGTCGTTTTTCTAGTAGACTTTCCCCAGCCTGAATTTTTGTTTACAAATTCCCACGTTAGTTTATTCAACGTTACATAGCTCGGCTCAGATCAGTCTCCAGTCGTACGCGTACGTGTTCTGGCATATGTAATGTAAAAATGCGGTACGTGCTCTAAGGCTAGTGTCTGCAACTGTCTGAGTTTTAAGGTAAGACTTTCTTTGCGTTTCTTCTGTGTGTAATCCAGTTACTACATGATTTGAAATTTGTTCGTAGTCCTGAAGTATGACATTTAATAAGGTCACTATATGCATTTCCGTGGTAACTTTATGTCGTACGGTTTAGTGTAACAAGATACGCAGTCTTTCCGTTTGCTACAACTCTCCGTACCTAGGGTTCAAGACCAAGCCCAGATCCAGACATTTAGAATGGGTAATTTACGGAAAACTCCGGGCGGGTTGGTTAGATGGCTAGGTTACCAGGCTAGTATAATGTCAACTCTACTAGTAATGATAAGCCCATTCGTAAATTCGAGTACGCATGTGCAGTGTCAAAGGTGAAGGCCCCTGAGAGATAAACAAAACCTGTCTGGGCGTTGTTATGCAAATCTACACAATGTCGAGACGAGCACTGTTTTCAAGCCAGGGGCCTTCACCTTTTATACTTCACATACGTAGTCGGAATTACGAATGGGCTTATTCCAACGGGTACTACATTTTAAAAAAGGGCGTTATCAAAGCCATCTTGAACACCTGGATATCTGAAGTTTGCATCTCTTGGATTACCTGATCTCCTTAAATCAAGGGGGTTGAATGCTAATGTTATTAATCACTTTATTAACCTTCTCCCTGCTGCCTATCCCCAGAACCAATACAAATTTAGCATCAAACAGCTGCCGTGGCAGGTTGGAGGTTAAACACAGTAAAATAGTTGATATTTCCTGCCCCCCAGATGACGTCGGTGGCCGTGATAGGAGGTGGGATCTCAGGACTCTCCGCTGCCTACTACCTCAGCAAGGCGCCGCACCTCGTCAACAAGGTCAGAGCAATTTCTCGCTTCTCTGATTTTCCCAAATATCCGTCTCTGAATCTGATGTGCCTCGGGTCTTTTTCTCAACTCATGATCAGCTTTTTTAAAAGTCTTGGTCAAGGAATCCACTGCTTCTGTGATGTATAACATGTTTGTTTGCTTGTTTGTTTGTTCGCAGGTTGTTCTCCTGGAGGGAAGCTCGCGGCTGGGCGGATGGCTCCAGTCTACAAAGACAGAGGAAGGAGCGATATTCGAGCACGGACCGCGCAGTCTCAGGGTGGCGGGGGAGCCCGGAGCCAACATCTTGGAGATGGTGAGGACTTTCACTTTTAAAAATGTCAACATGCTTGAGATGATCATAAAGACTATAACTTTTTATTACCTTCACCATGATGATATGTATGTATGTATTTATGTGTGAATGTTTTTACTATATATGTATGACATATGTTAATTGCATGTATATATGTATGTATACACAATGTATGCATGTGCGTACGTATGTATGTAGACAGCCTAGCTCAAGTCAAGAAGCGGTAGATGGATCTTGAATTTTTAAAATTTGAAATTTCTTATAGGAAGATTGTCTCGACAGTGTACAAGATGACCTTGGTTGTGTTCTATTTCCAGGCGGATGACCTTGGGTTGTCAGACGAGATCGTGCCGGTTCTTCCGAGCCACGAGGGAGCGAAGAACCGTTTCATCTTCGCTGGAGGGAAACTGCACAAACTGCCCAGCAGTTTCAGGTAGAACATAGACATGTATACACTTCACAACCAAAACTTGTTTGTTGTTAACTATGATAAAACCCGACATAATGGAAACTTCACCATAGCCATATAGATACCATCAATAAACAAGATCTGAGGTTTGACTTGTTCTTTTCCACCCAGAGGCCTGTTCAGCCGGTACGAGCTGTTTGGTAACCAGTCTCCAGCCCTGCTGGGTCTGAGGGAGCCGTTCATCAAGGGGAGGGAGGAGGAGGGTGACGAGAGTGTGCACAGCTTCTTCTGTAGGAGGCTTGGCAAACAGGTAAGACCCTGCTTCTGTGTCTTAAGTTTCTGTGTCTTAAGTATTTAACTGTGTCTTAAGGAGTTTCTGATGGGAAGACAGGACGAGGGGGATGAGAGGGTGCACAGCTTCCTCTGTAGGAGGCTGGGACAGCAGGTAAATCTTTTGTTTTAAAGTCTTCAAATTTGTGTTTCCACAATTCAAAATATACACAAGGCAGCATTGCCATTAAGTGGTGAGAAGGTTCTGCAACATTGCAATATCTGTAAATCTAATCTAACCAAGTTAAGTTTCCTTTTTTTTGCACAACCAAAAGTCAGCCAGCAGTAAGAAGCTTGGGTCTCACAGTGTACGTCGTGAGTACAGGTACATTGTATTTGAAGTCTTCTGCAGAATTCAAATGGGACCAATCACAGAGATCGTCAACAAGTGTTACCAAAAACTTTGTACCTAAAGGGATCAAGGAGGCCATCTACGTGAGGACACACCAGTCATCACTCAATAGTGACATGACCTATGGCCTTAAGGTTGCTGATGATACGTGACCATAAGGTCATGTGACGTTGCTGATTGGTCATTTGAATTCTGGGGCAGATTGCAGTGAGATGGTGGAAAATCCAAATCCTACACTTTCTTGTTGTGGTAGACTTTTAAAACTGACTCTGCCCTCCCCCCCCTCCTAGTTTACGGAGAACGCGATTGACCCGATGGTCCGCGGGATCTACGGCGGCGACTGTCGGCAGCTGAGCGTCCAGGCGCTGTTTCCCAGCATGCACCAGGCAGAGCGGCGGAAAGGGTCCATCACAAGAGGGCTGCTGTTTGGGCCGAAGCAAAAAGGTTCGTGAAAAAAGGATCTGGAAACAATTATGGAGAGAAAGAACAAAGAAACATATGCCAAAAATAATTACTCAAGCAACTGGATTCCAGTTGCTGGAGTAATTATTTTTGACATATCTTACTACCTGGATGTCTAACTTTCATCAATGAACAAAGAAACATATCTAAATCACAGGGCCGTGTTCTTGGGAAACAAAAAAGAAATAAACAAGCATTCACAGCCTGGGTCACACAGACTACTTGTATACAACAAATATTTACAGTTAAAGCTGTAATGCTGTTAGGAAAATGCAAGGAAAGGTACTCTAATCTATGTTGTATGGTCATCATCGTTGGTCGGCTGCGATACAGGCGACTGCAAGCTTTTTTCCTTTTCTTTCACATGACACTTGTCCTTGGTACTGATTCCGTGAAAAAAAGAAACTGCCTGAGAATTCCTGCAAGTCTGTGTTGTGGAAACAAGTTACCACAATCTATACAAATGTACATAGACCTATATCAAATATACCTCAGTTTTGCTATGGTTGGGCTTGTCCTTGGTGCTGATTCCTTAATCTACGGAAGAAATAGTCAGGGATGTATGAAAGGTGATCACACGAGCTGTGTTCTTTGGAAACAACAATCTTTAGACGAGACTTTAACAAATATACAACAGTTTCACAGGGATTGGTCTGTCCTTGGTGCTGATTCTCTTTCAAATACAAACTTAAGCCTTTGACATTTGTTGCATTCTCATTAACAAACGGGCTCTGTATTAGCTACTAGATGTTAGGTAGTCTAAGCTACTCTAATTTCTTCTTGTCCACAGAGACACCCCTTAGAATAGACAGCGAGCTCCTGAAGAAGGCGAAGAAGGAGCAGTGGGCCCTGTGGTCCCTGAAGGATGGTCTGGAGGCTCTGTCCGACTCCTTAAAGGAACACCTGGCAAGGAGCGGGGTGGAACTTCTCACGGAGAGGAGGGTGGAGAGGCTGGAGTTTGACACAGCAAACCAGGTGGTACAGGTGAGTAGGACAGGTGTGTTAGGTGTGTGGGACAGATGTGGTAAGGGGTAATCTCATCATCATAAGTGTGATCTAATGTTGACATAGCAGTAAGGGTGTTTGGCCCAGGAACTGGGTTTAAATTCTGTGATGAGTCTCTGATGTTCTGCTCTTGGGAAAGGCACTTAAAACAACTTTCCTCACTTCACCCAGGTGTAAAAATGGGTACTGGACGTTGGTTGGGGATGTAAAAGGCAGTGGAAGGAGAGGGATGGGCTCTGCATTCCAGTATCCTGACCTAGAAACAGTGGATAAAAACCCACTGCCCCTTCGTCCTCAAAAAGGCTATGGGACTACCTTGTTAGAAGGCACTGTTGGTTTTAGAACTGGCGCACATGTACATGATGTGGTTACCAGTTCTAAGATTCAGTTTCATGTCAATGTGTCCCCCCCCCCCTTTACAGGTGAACACCCTAGATGAGCAGTTCCAGGTGAACCATGTTATATCTGCAGTCCCCAGTAACTGTGAGTACTGTTGTTGTTTATCATAATTTTTACAAACATTTGTTTTATAACATTAATCTACCAACAGTAGCCAATACAATATACTTGTTACACCACACCAGTTTATGTCCTTGGTTCCCAGGCAGTTTGAAGTTAAAACTACGCAAGTCAGGCAAAGAGATGGGAGAAAACTTTAATCCTATTTTGCTGACCTTCAAGTCATGTCTTTTGGAAATAGTTACAGTTGTAGTTATATGATGTTGTTATTTCTCAGCCAATATTTGAACTGTCTAAGTTCATTGCATAATGTTGCCTAATCATACATTTGTTACAATGTTTTTCCCAGGTTTGTCCCCAATGTTTGCCGGGCATCATCCTGTTCTGTCTGACAACCTGAGCGCGAATCCATCCGCCACGATCGGACTGGTCAACCTGGAGTACGCGGGAGATGTGCTGCCTTCTGAGGTGCGAATGGGGAGGGTTTAGTGCTTAAATGTGTATCTATCTATGTTTTTATGTTTTCCATTGTTGGTCTTGAAGTTGAAGTAGTTCTGTGTCTGAAAGTCTTACAGCTTCCTTGTCTGTCCTTAAAGGATTTGATTTCAGAACCTTGTGCTGTCTGGAGAGTTGTTTAAGACATCCGAAATCTTTATGTATGTCTGACAGCTTCCTTGTCTGTCTTTAAGGGCTTCGGCTACCTGGTGCCGTCCGGGGAGCCAGAGAGGATTCTGGGAGTGGTGTTTGACTCCTCCATCTTCCCTCAGCACAACCGGCCTAGCAGCGCCACCACGCGGCTCACGGTAGGTACTGCAGGCTAGCAGCGCCACCACATGGCTAACGGTAGGTACTGCAGGCTAGCAGCGCCACCCTGCTTCGCTAGGTACTGCAGGCTAACAGCGCCACCGCACGGCTCACGGTAGGTACTGCAGGCTAACAGCGCCACCACGCAGCTCACGCTTGGTACTGCAGGCTAACAGCGCCACCACGCAGCTCACGCTTGGTACTGCAGGCTAACAGTGCCACCACATGGCTCGCGGTAGGTACTGCAGGCTAGCAGCGCCACCACGCGACCCATGGGAGGAACTGCAGGCTAGCAGTGCCACCACATGACTCATGTTAGGTACTGTAGGCGAACAGCTCCACCACGCTGCTCACGGTTGGTACTGCAGGGGAAGCTGGCCAGTGCGACCACTTTTCGGCGGTCTCTTGATTTTTCCAATGGACACAAGCAGAAAGAATCATGTCTATAGTGACTACCTGTCCATATAGACCAGATTGTATCAGTTCCCTTAGTGGTCTTTTTGGACAGGTTAGACTTTACTCAATACAACAGTACACCAAATGTTGACCCCCTACCTTCCCCCCCCCCAGGTGATGATGGGGGGTACCTGGTTCAACCAGCTGTTTGGTGACCCCGACAAGGTCGACACCTCCCTCCTTCTGGATGTTGCCGTGACGACTGTCAGCCGACATCTAAACATCACAACCGACCCCCTCAGGTCTTTCACTACCATTCAGAAGGTCAGCACTCGTGAACATTGAATTCAAACAATACTGTTTAGAATCATAGTCCATTCATCTATTCATTCATTCATCTATTTGTTTATTCATCATTCATCCATCCATTTGTTCAACTATCAATTCATCCATCCCTTCATACATTTATTCGTTCATTCATTTGTTCATCCATCCATCCATTTGTTTATTCTTTCATTCATCCATTCAGTCAGTCATTCATTAATCGAATTCCATTCATTCCTGTAAGTGTATGATGTTTGTTTCAGTTTTGATGGGAGCTCGAGAACTCCATCTGTAATGAAGTATAATAGATTACTTCCAATATAACTCACTGTTCAATTGTCTCCATTGCAGGACTGTATACCACAGTACACACTGGGCCATACTGACAGACTAGGTAAGAGATAAGGAGGCGAACAATTGGGGAAAATAACAAAAGTCTTCTTGTTGAACTTACATTACAATTTTTATGTGTTTATGCACACAGTTAGTGTGACTTTGTGTGTTCAGCATTATTATGGACCCCGACCTACTAGCAAACAAACAAATGTGTCTGTGCGAGTTTGCCTGTTTGTGTCCTTTATATTCAGTGTGCTGACAATATGCAATTCAAAATCAATGGCTTTTATCAGTGATTGAAAACTTACATAATAAACAAGAGTGCCTCTTTATATCTTCAACCTTTTTTTCAAGTATTTATGCTTTAGTTCAACCAAAAATTATATGAATGTTCAGGTTTATCTGTTTATGTTGATCTATTAATCTGTTAATGTTTATCAGTGTATGTATGACTGTTTATTTTTTGTGTCAATCTGCTTATGTTTATCTGTTTATTTTTTAATGGTGATTTGTTCATGTTTATCTGTTTATGTTTATCTGCAGAACAAATGGAGTCGTACATCGCGAAGAGGAGCCTGCCCCTGAGCCTGGTGGGCTGCTCGTACCGGGGGGTGGGGGTGAACGACTGCGTACTCAGTGCCAGGAAAGCCGTCAGGGATTTTTTGAAAACATGTGAAAGGGACTGAACCAGGATTACATGTGCACATGCTTAGGTTAATGAAGATTCGTTTGGAACTCTCCAGTATATTGGGTCCCCCAAGAACACACACATGCATGCACATATGCACACACATACAAACACTCACACATACACACATATATATCATACATATATACGAACACACACACATGCACACACACAACACACATACATATTTACACACACACATACACACACATTCACAAACACACACAAACACATACACATACAAACACACACACACTGGTGCTGAATGCATTCCACACAGTCAAATGTGCCTGTCCCTGGTGCTGAACACCATTCACTTACATTTGTCAAAAGACAAGAGACACTATCAGCTACTATGATGCTTTATTTGGAGCTATTCCTTCATCATTTACATGAATTAGAATTGCCATTTATTTACAAGCCAGATACTTTGCTTGTTTAGTTGTTTTAGTGCATGTTCACATGACATGTCTTCACTTGTTCTACCAGTTTATTCTTTGACACTGCAGAAGAGTGACAGATGTCACTGGAACTAAAATTGATTTATTAGTTTTTCTAGTTCTTACATGAATCAATTGGTTTGTAAATTACAAATATTCCCTGTTTTGGATCACTTTTCCAGTTTGCAAGACAATTGAAAATGCTATGGCATAAAAGTGAGTAGCTATGTACAAGCAGCCTTTTATGTTGGTCTCTTTATTAGGTCTTACTTCTCATTGATGATACTGTTTTAGGTTTGCCAGTTGTAACAAGAAAATGGACTGCAAAGTGCATGTATAGACTTAGATTCTATCATAACAGGGCTAACCCTTTGTAATAGCCTTCGGCTAGTTGGGTAGCCCTGGCTGTACTTTTTTACAGCCAAATAAATTAATCAAACAGCCAAAGCTTATTTTCATAACCTTCCTGATCTTATCGCATCAGTTTTGCAATGTGTGTGGATGTCATCCATTCAATCAAGATAGAGTGGCCTTCTCTGCTACTGAATTTGCAATAATGAAGTTGGAATACATGTCTTAAGAATACTTCAAAACGGGTACAGTGTTAAGATATCACAAAAGCGGTATCATGATGATAGAACAACTGTTGTCGCATTTCAAACAAGTGCATTGCAACTAAATACATACATAGTCATACTCATTAAGTTGGAGCAACTAAATACAAGGCTGATTTTCATGCAAACGGATAACGATAGTGTTTTGTGACAGAAACTAAAAACATAGTCTGATGAAAAGTGACTGCAATAATGTTTTTGTCGAGAATGACAACAACAACATATCACTAAGCCAGGGTCCAGCAGAAGCTAAATCCACACCAGAAAGATGAGATAATGTACTTTCCTTCATGACACCATTTCAGTCCCATCTTTCCCTTAACTCTCACAAGAGATATGTCAATTCAACAATGTTGAAACTCAAACCTTTGTAAGACTTCAGAGACAAATGAGTAAATTTGGCATAAAAATCATATCCAGCATTTTTGTGTTAAAATCCAGCATTTTTAAGTAATTCTTCAAAGCAAACTTCATCTCTGGCAAATACGCTACTGTTATAAATTGTATATAGCTTTACGTTTCTCTTATTACTGTAATTTCATGGGGTCGGAGTAAAAGTCCTGGATTCTCTAAGTAACATAATCAAAGTATCGGATTGTGTCCTCCTTGCACAACAACATCCGTGAATAGTTTCATCAGGTTGATAAGTCACTGAATAGAAAGACTCTTTTTACGCAACCAAGTGATTTATTCAAACGACGTTTCGGTGACCGTCCCTCGCCTTTAGGGTAATTATGTAGATACTTTGCCCTTGAGACAGCGACACCTATAGCTGCAGTGCGTAGTGAACAAGTAAGAATGCCCTTACATGGGGAAGGTGACATGCGGTCACAGAAACGTCGGTTGAATAAACCACTTAGTTCTGTACTTTTATCCACGACAACAACAGGCTTGAACTGAAGTCTACACAAACTGCTATACTTACTAAAATGAACATTATAATTCATTTTACCAAGGAGGTTTAAAATCCAATTAATTTTAAACCTTGATTTTAAACCTTGATTTTAACCACCTTGAAATTCTACAAATTTCACGTTGCAGGTAAATATGACAAGCCCTGATTACTCGTTGTTAGGGGTCAGAGTTACTAGTACGGTAGCAGTACTTAGAATTGTGTACATCTGCTTACTTCTCAGGAGGTCATGTCCCATTAGTTCAGTTCATTTGCAAGTTTACCTCCAAGCCCTCTCTTTGCATCTTGACCACTTGCTTAAGTTTTGTTTAAAAATGTCAGAAAGCTGAGGAAGTTAATTGGTATGACCAGCAGAGGTGCCTTTAAAGAGAGAAGGAAATAGGAAAGGTTTAGCTTCACAAGCTTTGTTTCTGTTGGCTTTAAAAGGGTTCCCTGGACCTTAAAGTGTCTGGAAAATTAGCAGCTTTTAACAGTGAAACGCCTTTCGAGTTCAATGACATCTGAATAATTTTTTTGATAATCTTTATGTTCATCCAATAATCTTTTTTATGATCAGTCAATAATAGCAAAGACAAATTTGCTTGTAACTCATCGTTCACCCAGTGGAAAGGTTTGATTAAATCATGGTGTTTCCACATTTGCATACAGATAATTCCTATGTGAAGCAGTCTGCCCTGTGCCATAGGATGGATTTGTAGCATCAGAGAATTCTGTGATGGACTGAGACTGGCCCTGCCCTGTCTGATCATGACCACTGGTCATTACAGTAGCTGTGTTGTGTGAGTTGGATTTATTCTGGGACGGACTCACAACTTTGTACAGGGAATTAAGCTGTGAAGCAGTCGGCCTTGTACCATAAGATGCATTTCCAGCATCCAAAAATGTTACGGTGGCCTGAGACTGACCCTGCCCTGTCTGATCATGGCTACTGGTCTCTACAGTAGCTGTAGTGTTTGTGTTGTGTTCAGTGACTCCTTGAGACGAACCCACAGCTCTGTACATAGAATTCGACTGTGAAGCAGTCGGCCCTGAGCCATAAGATGCATTTCTAGCATCTAAAGATTCCACGGTGGCCAGAGCCCGCCCTGCCTGACCATGGCCACTTGTCACTGCAGCGTCTGTGGTGTTTGTGTTGTGTTCAGTGATGGCCTGAGACGGACCATGCCCGGTCAGATCATGACCACTGGCCATTGCTGTAGATGTTGGGCCCTTTGACTGTGTTCCCTTGCCTCTAACATACGTGTACATAGGATTTGGCTGTAAGGCAGCTAGCACGTCTCTATGTGAAAGATTTCCCGCTATTGGAGTTTGCGCAAAGGCCTGAGGCTCACCCTGCCCCATCTGACCATGATGACTATTTGTCACTACAGCAGCTGCGGTGTTAGTGTTGTGTTCAGGGATGGCCTGAGACTGACCCTGCCCTGTCTGATCATGACCAATGGCCATTTCTGTACATGTAGAGTCTTTTGGCAATGCTTCCCCACCTGCGTACATATGATTTGGGTCTAGGGCAGCTAGTACTTTATGTGAACGATTTCCAACTTTCAGAGATTGAGTGTTAGCCTGAGACTGGCCCTGCCCTGTCTTATCATGACCTCTAGAAGATATTTGGTCCTTTGGTAATGCTTCCCCACCTTCATACATGGGATTTGGGTCTAAGGCAGCTAGCACTTTATGTGAAAGATTTCCCACTTTCAGAGTTTGCGCTAAAGCCTGAGACTCCCCCTGCCCTATCTGATCATGACCACTGGTCACTACAGCATCTATGGTGTTAGTGTTGTGTTCAGTGCTAGTGGTGATGGCCTGAGACTGACCTTGCCCTGTCTTACCATGACCACTGGCCATTGCTGTAGATGTTGGGACCTTTGGTGGTGTTCCCACACCAGCGTACATTGGATTTTGGCCTAAGGCAGCTAGCACATTATGTGATAGATTTCCAGCGTTCAGAGATTGAACGTTAGCCTGAAACTGACCCTGCCCTGCCTGACCATGAAGTGTGCCCGTATCTCCGTGCTGTTGATCATGACCACTGGACATCACAGAAACTGCTGTGTTTGTGTTGCTACCAACAACATTGGGATTCGGTCCTAAAGGAGGATGCCTGGTCCTCCTCTTGTACCAAATTATGAGAATAATCATGGCGCCAAATAGAGCAAGGCCAGCCGCTGCACCAAAGGCAAAGCCAATTAGGACAGGTAGGGGGAAACTGCGAACAGATTCACGGGGACTGCTGCTTTCTGGTTTATCTGTAGTTGTTGCAAGGGGTGAGGGTAGGGTTTGTTTTGTTTTGGATGTTTTACCTGCTGTTGAGCGAGCATTGGTTTTGAAGTACACGTGGTAGCGAGAGGTGAGAGTGCTAATGTAACTGTGGGTACTGCTTCTCATTGGACTAAAAGGGGGCAGTGTGGAGCGTACAGGAGGTGTTGGGCCAGCAGTGCTTTCTGTGTTGCCAAATGAGGAATATGTCGATAAAACTCGGTCGGTTGTTAGGCCAGCCGTGCTCTCTGTGTTGCCAAATAAGGAAGATGATGATAATACAACAGGGCGTGTAGTTATGCCAGCAGTGCTTTCTGTGTTACCAAATGAGGAAGATGTCGATTCATCTCGGTCGGTTGTTAGGCCTGCAGTGCTTTCTGTGTTGGCAAATGAGAACGTTGTTGGCACTGCAGTTGGTCTGAATGTGGTGTAGATATCAACAGGCAGTGTTGATATCATTGTTGATATGGTTGGTTCTTCACATATCAATTCTGTAGGATGGACATCTGCAAGCTTCTGTCCCTTGAATTTTGTGGGTTTGTCACAAATTATCTGGTCTTTAAACGAGGGAAATTTATCAACTTCGGCCCTGAAGGGAGCCATCCTACAGTCACACTGCCAGGGGTTCTCCTTAAGTATAATTTTAACGCTAGATGACAGAGAACTATAAACTGACGGGATGATGGTAGACATTTTGTTTCGCTGAAGGTCCAAACATTTGAGTTTGGGCAGATTTGCAAATGCATCAGGCTGGATTGTGGTTATCTGATTGAAGCCCAGATACAATTGTTGAAGCTGAGGTAGATTTGCAAAGAAACCAGGCTGAATATTTGTCATTGGATTCACGTACAGTCGCAATGTCTGCAGCCGGGGTAGATTTGCAAATGTATCAGACTGAAACCCTGTTATCTGGTTGGTGGACAGGTCCAACCATATGAGCTGAGGCAGATAGGCAAATATATCAGGCTGGATTATTGTTATTTTGTTGTTGTACAGGTATAAGCTTTGTAGCCGGAGTAGATTTTCAAATGAACCAGGTTTGATCGTTGTTATTTGGTTACTGTGCAGAAGCAACATTTCGAGCCCGGGTAGATTTGCAAATACACCAGGTTGAACCGTTGTTATATGGTTGTAGAAAACTGAGGCACATTTTTTGAAGTTGGTGTAGATTTGCAAATGCACGAACTTGAATCATTGTTATCTGGTTGGAGGACAAGTCTAACTTTCTGAGCTTGGGTAGATTTGCGAATCCACCAGGCTGGATGCTAGTTATCTGGTTACCTTTCAAATGTAACTCATGAATGGATATCGGGAGGTTCTGTGGGATGCTGGTGAGGCCAAGGTTTGGGCAATCACAGCGTGATGACGGGGCACAGCTGCAGCCAGCTTCTGGCACGTTGGGCTCCTTCAGGATGATGAGAAGGAAAATCAGCAGGTGTCGCAGCTTTCTTCCCATGGTGCTCTGCTCTGCTACCTGAACAGAACACGAAGCATCTCTGTAAAGCGAAAGTAACTTTATATCTTGGATCTTGAATTTGAAAAGAAAAGAGCTCAAATCAGAAGGAATCCTGAGTCTCACGGAAAGTCTGTATTTACATAATAAGGCCGTCATAGGAGGAGGGGTCACACAGGGGAGAAATTGTCCTCTCAGCACTTTGTTTTCACTTGACGCAGTTGCTAGATTTATTTCTTTAAAAGTTGGAGAACCAACAAATCTAGTAATAAATGTGTTTTCAGAATAGTTCCATATGTCCGGATTGACTTTTTAGGCGATATAATTTGATCAAATGAGTCTCAAATGGATGGCATCCACGAACGCATCAATTTTCGTCCATCTCCAAAAACAGTTTTCGGTCAAACTGTTAATCTTACAAAGCAGCTACAAAACAACAAAGGCAACATTTTCGAGAAAATGCAAGATTTTCCTCTCCCATTAATAAAGGAAGTATGGAAAAAATATGTTTTGCATTATGCAAAGAATGTCCTCATTACCATGAAACACATGCAACTGTATTCACCATCCTTTAAACTACCCGTGTCTGGAATAGAAAATCCCTACCATTGGCCAAAAATTACATATGAATTGTCTGCATGGATCATGCAAATGAGGTCATCATTTCTATTATGCACATTCTGGTGTATGCAACTTTCCTATAGGGGAATAAATGGTTCTGCATGAATTATACAAATATGGTCCTCACTATCTTTACGCACTAGCAGGTATATTCACCTTTCCAAAAGGTCCCTAAACCTCCAATATGGCATCCGTAGCATCTACCGAAATGGAAATATATGGGTCTGTATGCATTATGCAAATGAGGTCATGAGAAAGTAAAGGAAAAACAAACTTATGAGAGTTATAAGGGGTCGTTTTGGTTCACGCAGGAGATGTAGTTGGACTCAAATTGTCCTTCCAGCCTGCCTGGGTACCAAACCACCGCGCTAAATTGACTAATCCTTCGGCCGGGAAAGAAACTTGCCCCGCCACCACAGTTAGCACACGGGCCCCTAATTATCTCTCGAGTGCGATAGATATCAGAGATCGGCTGCCAAGAGACACCGGGCGCAAACTCAATATCGCGTATAATGTTCTCCCACTGCCAAAAAAGGGATTATCGTCTAGCCCGAAAGGTCTGGTATCCAGGCTACCTTCCAGACCTCTTGCTGCGTTAAATACTTGAACATGCCAAAATTGTCGCCTGAAAATAAGAGGTTTTGGAACAGTTTTAATTGTGGCGTTTGACTGTTTAAAACAAAGAGAGCTTTTCCACTTCTTTGCTGTTGTTGTCGTAGTATACGTACCTCTGTAGTTAACTAGTTGTTCTCTTAGTTATAGCGTGTAACAAATGGTTTTGAATTACCATAGTCCTCGTGATGTTGTGTTGATTGTCTGAGGCTGGCTGATTGAATATTAATGTTCAAGTTGTTTACCTTTTTTGCTGACGTTTTATGCCGCTGGTTGCACCCTCCAAATAAGGAACCCAGCAGAAAAATAGAACCTTTAACACTTCTATTGAAAAGTTTATCTGTCTATTTCTGAAATATTATCAAATAAAACAGTCGCTGTAGGACTGTGTTCGACGTTATCACTCTCGTCTAAATGATGGATTTGTATTAAGACATACAGTGCATTGTAGTCAAATAAGCTATGACATTTACCATACGTTCATACTCCGAAGCCTTCTAGTTGTAGAGTTTTAAGTTATATATATAGCACATTTCTTAAAAAATTTAAACGACTGTGTTCTAGCAAGGCTGCGTGGTCTTCTACCTCTGGTAGAATTTGTCACAGGACTATTGACGTCAAAAAAATCAGAATGCATGGGCCCTCTTTCCCTCTTTAGGACTAACTAATTCCCAGGCGAATTTTGGGTTGGAAGACTGACATATTTTTCTGACAACCATCTACTCTTACCCACAGTGAGAAAACGTCGCAACCTTAGACCCCAACATCTCAACAATCCCTGACTCAAGTATGATATTAACCGGGTACACAACATATTAACTGTTTACCCACTGGCAGGCACAAACCTTTCAAGCCAGTCAGAATGGCTTCAGTCGGCACTTTCTGGGCAGGAGCTCGTGTAGAATGCCTCAGGCACCGGGTGCTGATTTTCTGTAGGGTGTGTCCGTCGGTAGCTGATCCGTAATGTCGCGTGACAAACAACCCAAAATTATGCTTGCGTACAGAGTGGTGTTAATTGTCTGTTTGAATGATATTACAATTTATGGTCATGATTACCAATTTCAATACTGCAAGAGCTGTGGTGTTCGTGTTGGATTGGTTGGTGTCGGTGATGACGTTTTCATGACTCTAGTTGTACCTACGTAGCTTCTAGATAAGGAAATCATGCAGCAGAAGGATAGAAATATTACAAATTTGCAAAGTTCTATCTGTCTGTTTCTTTAAATATATTGTAAAACAGTCATTACTATTATTATACTGTGTTTCGTATTAACTCTCGTAGCAATTATTGTAAAAACTAGTAAAAAAAAGTAAGGAAAGTCCGCTGTTACAGTTGCTATGATATGTAAATCATCTGAGGCATTATGAAGGGGAAAATTAGAGTTTTAACTAGCCTATAAAAATGTAGCCTGGCAAGGTGGCATGGTCAAATGGTTGTTTCTAATGTTGGCAGGTTTTGTCCCCGGTGTTTGATGACGTCACAATATAAAGGTATGAGGATGCAGCATCAACATAACCTCCAAGCAGATGGGGGGTAGAAGATTTTTAAACGTTTTCTGACGGCTTGACATATATCAGTGAAAGCTTTCTAACATTGCCAACGGTCAGAAAGCGTTTAATCTTCCACCACAACCTCTGCTAGGAGAATCAAATATACCCTGAAAAAAGGTACACTAAACTGTCTAAATAACAGATTAACATTTAGTGATTATCCAAACATACCTTTCAAGCCAGTCAGTATAGCTACAGTTGGTTTTTTCGTCCTTGCAACTCGTGTAGAATGCCTCAGGCACAGGTTGCTGTGCTTTTGTAGGTAATGCTCCGTCGGTAGCTGATCCGTAATGCCGTGTGACAAACAACCGAAGATCAGTCTTACGTAAAGCGTGGTGTTGATTGTCTGGGGCTGGATATTCAAATAATATTACAATTTACGATCATGATGAAAATAATTTCAACACTTCATGTGTGGTGTTCGTATTGGATTGGTTGGTGTCGATGATGACGTTTTTCTGACCTGTCTGCACCTTCATTCTAGATATCCTAATCAGCAGAAGGATAGAAAATTGCAACTTTGGAAAGTTTCATCTGTCCACTTATTATGTATATTTATAAAGTCACTCTCGTCTCCTGTTAATTGTAAACGGATAAGCTGTCACTAGGTGTGGGTACCGGTACCGTGTACCGGTACAAAACCGGTATTTCTTGATGGACCGGTCCAAAAAAAAAAAGGTCCGTAAAAAAACAGTGCACCGGCCTATGGACCGATTAGAAACTTCATAGTACCAGGCTACCAGCAGGCGGCCACATAACCGGTCTAAGAAAATACAAAACAGCAGATTTAATAGAGCCCGCATGCCCCTTTTACGTAGAGCGTAATCGGCCGTTTTAATTTTACGTTGAGCGTTGCCGACCACTCCATAATTTAGCGTAGAGCGTAGGGAGGCTTTTCTGAATTTTGCGTAGAGCGTAGGGAGGCTTTCTGAATTTAGCGTATTACGTAGCCGGCCCTCCGAATTTAGCGTAGAGCGTTGTCGGGACCCCCCCATGCAGGCCCTCATTTAACGAGTCGTTTTCGAAGACGTTAGCTGTGAATCATATCTAGAAACACTTAAAGGATGAGTAAACAGACGGCGAGGAGAGTATAGTTATAATTTTGAGACAAAGTGCAAACCTAAGAAATTATATCGTTCCAGACATGACGTTTGGAGACTTTTACGTGTGTCTCGCTCTCCAAAATATGATGTACTGCGACGCTACTATAATCAGGTACAGACCCTCTGGACCTGGACCGGACCTGAATTATATGTACCGGTACCCACCCCTAGCTGTCACAGTTCCTGTAATTTCACTGTCTGAAACCTTGTTAGAGGAAAAATCAGTAACAACAGGCCAACGCAACTGGTCTGGCAGGCTGACAATGCCCCTCTACAGAATTAAGCTACTCTCCAAGCAGATGTTCTGATGGAGGATGCTTAAACGCTTTATAGTGGCTGTTTTCTGTTTACCCTCGCCATATGTTTTCCCAATACGTATAGTCCCTCGAATAGGACGTTAAAGGAGTCCTAAACTCCAGAAGCGGGTATTATGATTCATCGGAGACTAAATCCTTATGCTTGGATCCAGTTTGTATTGTCAAATGTACCAAAATCTCCATGAAATTTGTTTTTATATATGATGAAGTCATTTCTTGTTGCTGCTGGTTGTTTTGTTCTATGTGCCAGAGGGTATCCACATAAAGTATACCAAAGTATAGGTTTGGTAGTGTACCCTTTTGTGGTTTGACCACCAGTTGTTGGGACCTGGGGAATTCTTGTCCCAGATTTGAAACTAACAGGTGTGAGCTCCCACAACATGCCTAGAATGGAGGAATAGATTTCCCTGATTACTTATGCAAATTCAGTCCCAATTTGCATAATTTGCACTTCATTCAAGACAAGGTTGAAAAAGTATTTTTTCAAGATAATTATGGTGAATAAAAAAATGGTCTCTGTGTAGGACATGCATACAAAATCAATATACTGTACAGCAGTATGCAAATGCTCTACACGTAAAAGAACCCAACACACTTATCAGTGAAAGAAACACAGACAGGGATGTAAGAAGTTCCGTTTTATTTTCTTCATAGTCACCAAACATTTTACAACCAGCAAAACATTCATATCCAGATTAATGTATATCTAACCATCAAAACGACCACTATTCAGGTACAGAATCTCATATATAGCAATACACATCAATACAAGGTTACATCTTCCCTGGTATTCATAATCATGAATTTTACCCTAGAAACATTGACACAACAATATACAAAAAGGGTACATTGCTGCATGTACACTGGTACAAATCAGTATCAAGTTGACATTGGCATTGGATAAGACTAAATTCAAGATGGGTTTGGTCTAGGTTTAAGAAAACCATACATGTGACATCTTTTTTAGAAACCTTGATAAGAGTTTACTTGAAAGTTTGTGTGTTGGTAATGCTGTAAAAAGTTAAGCTGCAATTTCCATGCAACACCAGTACATGGACTTCAGAGGGTATGTGTTCTTGAAAGGGAACCATTAGGCATACACAATATCTTTTCTAAGATGAAGGAAGAAATCTTATGAGCCTTTTCTAAGAAACCTTAAGCAAATGAGGACCATACACATGTGATAGTCTGGGAAACTGAAAGATGATTAGTCTCTTTCAGATGTATTTGCTTTAGAGTACAACACAAAAACGTCTTCTAAGAAACCTGCATAAGAAGTTTTCTGAGAAACCTTAGGAGGGGTTGTTTAAGAGAACCATGCACATGAAGTCTTAGCAGCAGACCTTAATAAGAGTTGATTTAAGATGTGCTTTTCTTTACACAAAATTTTTTCTAGATGAAGTAAAAAATCTTGTGAGAGTTTATTTCAGACCAATGATAAGACTACCATACACATCTAAGTTTTCTAACTTCTAAGATGGGGTTTTCTAAGAACCTTACGAAGGTTTGTTTAAGAGGACCATGCACATAAAGTCTTCGTAGGAGACCTGGATCCTGCCGGTACCGCCGGTGTCTCGCGCACGGAACTGGTCCGTCAGGTTCTTCAGCATGACGCAGCACTGGATGAACTCATCGAACTTCAGGCCGCGCCGCGCCGCCCGGTCGAACTTCACCACAATGATCTGGATGAAGGACGGGGTCACGTTGTACCCCATCCGGGAAAACGCTGGGAGGGAAACATCAGAGATGACTTTAGCCTCACTGAACACACACACACACACTCTCACACCCATGCACACACACATACACACACACACACACACACACGCACACACACACACACACAGGCAGACACACACACGCACACACACACACACACAAACATGCACACACACAAACACACACAATCACACACGTACACACACAAAAACACCTGTGACCCTTAACCACAATTACCTGTTACTCTTAACCCCTGTGACCCCTAAACCTGTAACCCCTGATGTATGTACCATTGTGTAGTTCCCTTCCCTCGATGAGTCCAGACTTGTCCTGGTGGTGAGTGATTTGACCCTTAACCACCATGACCTGTGAACCTGAACCTGTGACCCCTTACCCTGTAACCCCTGACCTATGTACCTGTGTGTAGCTCCCTCCCCTCGATGAGGCCGGACCTGTCCTGGTCGTACATGTCGAAGACGCCTTTCCACTGCTGGATGTACGTCCAGAGAGCCTGGAACTCCTGGAGCTCGATCTGCCCGCTCTGGTCTCGGTCAAACATCCCTGGGGGAGGGAGGGAAGAAGGGAGTGAGTGAAGGAATGGAAGAATGAATGAGAGAGAGAATGAAGGAATGAACGAGAAGCAATGTTGTCAGGGTTGATGGATAAGTAGATGTTTATTCATGGAGCTCAATGTGTCCTCTCTGGTCTCGGTCAAACATCTCTGGGGGAGGGAAGAAGGGAGTGAATGAAGGCACTGAAGAATGAATAAGAGAGAATGAAGGAATGAACGAGAAGCAATGTTGTCAGGGTTGATAGATAAGTAGATGTTTATTCATGGAGCTCAATCTGTTCGCTCTGGTCTCGGTGAGGGAGGGAAGAAGGGAGTGAATGAAGTAATGGATGAATGAGAGAGCAGGAATGATGTCAGGGTGGATGGATAAATAGGAAATGGGAAAAAAAGTTTGTTTTATGTTCAAACGTGCCTGAGGGGAACAGAAGAGGGGAGTGAATGAATGAGTTACTGTTAGTGAATGAGTTAGTGAATGAATGAATGAGTGAGTGAGCAATGAACAATGAAATGAAAGCTGCCTTATTATGCGTCTGCATGTCTCATTATTGAAGTTTGACCAGTTGGACTTGGTCAGAGCCAGCTGGAGCTATATGCATGCGTGAGCGAGGGAAAGAAAGAGTGAGTGAATGAGTGAGTAAATGAGAGCTCACCAATCATCAGCCTACATGTCTCATCGTTGAAGTGGGACCAGTTGGAATTGGTCAGGGCCTGCTGCAGCTCCGTTGCTGAGATCTTGCCTGACCTGTCATAAAAATATTGTAAAAGTTTTTTTCTTTATACTATAGTTGATTTAATCATGTATCTATAATTTTATACCATTCTTCCTGGAGTCCCTTTATTTTAATATAAACGGACTCCAGGAAGAAAGGTATAAAATTTGTAAAAATCAAACACAAAGGGAGATCTGAATAAAACGAACAAACAAACAAACAAATAAACAAGTATGCAAACAAACCTGTCTCTGTCTACCGACATGAACCATTGGTACACGTTAGGGTCAACGCCGGGCGGGGCTCCGTATCCGGCGGGCGGGGCCCCGTAACCGGGCGCGGCACCGTAACCAGGCTGGCCTCCGTAACCTGCAGGGTTGAATAACCTCAAGGTCAATGAAAACCAGGGGTTCATCTGAATCAGGAAAGAGGGGCGCTGCACCCTCTTGTTTCAGCCCAGCACCCCCTTGTCGAATTCAAATCTTAGCTTAATATCCAGCATACAGCCTTCCCTCAGGGATCAATTCTTCCATAAATACAAAGATTTTGCTCCCTCGCCTGTGTGTGCTCCCCCTTATTAAATTTTTCTAGAAAAACCCCTGAAAACTATATCCTGCTATCAATGTGCAAAAAAAACAGTCATTATTGGATGACATCCTCTGCATGGGAACTAAAAACTGATGTGAGTGTGCGATAGAAATAAAATTTTGGCTAAAAAAGGCGCCTTCATCAGGAAATACTAGTATAAGTATGTGGTCAGGAAGGATGAACAAACAACTACTGTAAAGACACAGATCTAGAGTATGGTATACTGAACAACAGGTTCTTCATTTTTGTTCTTTCAAATTGGTGGCGTCTGTGTGGCATAGTGGCAGAGCATCTGGCTATGAACCAATGAGACCCAGGTTCAATCCCCAGTGGAGTACCCAGACATGTCCGGATATGACCTTGGGAAAGCCACTGAACACATATTTCCCATGTCCTAAGCCCAGCAGTATGGTTTGGGTTGGCCTTAGGAAGGGCATCCAGCCGTAAAAACTCTTGCTACAAAAAAGACTTGCACTTGATGAGGAGTTCTGGGGCTCCCATTCATGTGCAAACACGTCTAACCCCCATATGATGGTGAATAAAAGACGTAAAATTGGAGAGAAATCAAAGTTTCACATCTTCTTCTTTGGTGTAAGAATTGACTTTGGCTTTCCACAACGTTAGCATCTGTTTTCGGGTGACTCTGGAAATGCTCTGAACAGTCAACAGTATGGTCAAAAACAGACGTTTTGAAAATAAAAAGGAACGAAAAATGATTGATGTGCACAAGGAGGTCCTTGATGTGCACGTGGATGTCATCCGTAAAAACAGATCAACATGAGCTAACATATATAAGTAGTCATTATTGGTGATAACGACCTGGTTGTTGTTGCTGCTGATAGCCCCCTGCATAGCCTGGGTGCCCCCCTGGGGGTGGGGCTCCGTACTGGGGGGGTGGGGCGCCACCTGGGTACTGGGGGGGGGGGGAGAGAAAAATACTGTCAGCACAGGAGATCTTGTATATGGCATATGCTATTGGAAACTTTACGGTAACTAATATAACGTATGCACTGATACACGATTTTCAGAGAGACGAAATCCCCTCTGCCAAATTGGTTCTCCATGTTGAAATAGCGTATTAGACCCCCCCCCCAAAAAAACACCTCCGCTTGGATTGGAACAATTAAGATGCTCCAAGAAGTAGATGTGAAGGAGGCAAATTCATTCATTAATTTCTTTATTTCGGGTATATAAAAACAAACCCATAGGAACATAATACATATTAAAAATACATACACATGTATGGGATATTTTGTAGCTATCTGAAAACTGCAAGATACTTTTTCCTGCAATCCAAAACGCAAATTGCAAGTGGGTATTTCCAATGTAGACATCTAAATTCTTATTTTACATCAGCCCTTGGCCGTATGGACCTTTGCATATATGACATGCTTTCACTTTCACAATGGATACTTATATTTGTCTCACCCATTTCTCTTTTTATTTCACCCTAAGTTTAACAAAAACACTAATTGCTATGAGCTCATAATTTCCACACCACGCCCCCCTCCCCACCCCACCTGTTGGTAGCCTCCTCCCGGTGGTCCACCTGGATACGCCATTGCGTCACGGATCACTCCTTCAAGACAACAGCTTCCGCCCTTGGCGTAGACACTGACTCCTTGTACTGCTCAAGTTTTCTGCTGCAAGGCAAAAGAACAAGACGCTAAACTGTGACAATGAACCGGAAGTGCGTCAGACGGGTGCGTCCTCTGGTGGCCCCGCTCCGCTGCGACTAGCCGTGCAGGAGTGACACCTAGCGGTAATTTTGTGCACGACATTCAGCTCGGGTGTGGAGGATTTGCAGCTGTGTTTCTGCTTTCTAGAATCTACCAACGTATCTTTTTCTTACTAGCACAGATAATTTTTGTTGAGTTATACATTTGGTCTAATAAGCTGAGTTTACTCACATTTCACCACACGCATTCTTGGTAGAAAATATCATATAACCCACCCAGATACAAATCGTCTCGCCTTGAATATTACATTTTTACAAGGGGGGTATTTCATTAGTTCTATAGTTTTTGTCAAAAATCCTACTTTTAAACGTCATATAGGTCACATATATTATAACGATATATTATTAGAATATGAATTCTAATATTTTCTATTTTTGATGATACAATAGTACTAAAATGGTACCATATATTCTTCTGTTTCCCCTGTAAGTTCGCTCTTTTGTACCGGCCCATATGCCCACGTGATCGTACGATGTCCCGTTGCCCATATATGGCGTTAGTTCTGTTATTCAGACCTTGTTCATCCCGTGACTCACACAATCTCCAACCTTCGGACTGTGGAACGGCCTTTTTCTGACGATTTTACCCCCAGTTACCTAACTTGGACCGACGGGAACGTTTCTGGCGAAGATTTGGGTGTTTTATGTGGCCGGGAAAGATGCGGAATTGGCTGATTTTGTGCCTGGCGGTGGCGAGCTTGGTAAGTGTGTGACTTGACTATGAAATTAGGACGTTTTTATAATATTTATGGCAGAAACTGTCCATGGTTACCTCGTTTCACCTTAGTCACTGTCTCACGTGAGGAAATGTCACGTAATGCGTAGACCTTAAGTTATATCAGTTAGTACTGGATTCAACGCTCCTTTTTTAATAGAAAAAAGCGAAAAAGACTAAAAGAGGGTGTGTTCGCTTTGGTTTTCAGCCCCCCTCCCCCACTGTGTTTTATCATGTTATTTCCATATCAATGTTCACAATAATCACGGTATATTTACGAAGTTGTCGTCCACTCATGATGATCCCATGGATTGAGATCGCTGATGTTCTAGCTGTCAATCTTTGTCTTACAGAATTTCCTGATAATGAATCATTATAAAGTAGGGTCACCATGTATTTAGGAAATGAAGATCTCAAATAGATTGGACGTTTGAATAGAGAAAAAGAGTTTTTCTTGATTGTTTCACAAAGTGTCACAGTCGTGTTCAGGATGAGAAATTATTTCTTCTCGGTAGTTGCACTTTGGACTGCCTGTTTTTCAGTGATGTCTTCACTCACTCACTATCCGGTTTAACGTCTTCTTCAACATCTGATTTGGATCATTCAAACATCATAACTCATAATCAGGGGTTCATCTAAATCAGGAAAGAAGGGCACTGCGCCCTCTTGTTTCAGCCCAGTGCCCCCTTGTTGAATTCAGATTTTAGCTAAATCCCCAGCATACAGCCTTCCTAAGCGATTGATTCTTCCATAAATGCATAAAATTCGCTCCCTCGCCTGTGTATGCTCCATCTTGTTCAATTTTCCTAGAAAAACCCCTGATAATCATATCACAAACTAACACACGTTTCTTCTAGTTTTACTATGCAGAAACATAAATGCACAAAAGGCAAAATTTAGTTAATATGATTTCCCCAGATAGTAGTTTGTTAGACGCTGCTGTCCATAAGATTACATGATATTATGTTGTATCTGATATCGAGTGATCGTGATGTTAAGTACTAGTAATTTGATATTTTTACAGCTACCACAACATCCACTTTTATCCAAACTTGTTGCTTCTTACCAAGCAGGTTGCCCCCCCCCCCCCCCCCCACCCCCAAGGTTTAATGACCTTTATTTAGATTTAAAACACTGATAAAGACCTCTCCGGGACAGAGTTCAGCTGGACTTCAAGTTAAAGATTAACTCGAGGAGTTTGTCCCATCTATATTTAACCTTCTTGGTCCCAAGAAGGGTCAAACTTTTTTAAGGTCACCTCAGCGAGCTGGGGAGATTTGAGGAACTGAAAAATGCAAAATGAAGCCGAAATGTTAAATGGGAGAAAACAACTATTTAAACAGGAACTTAAACTGATCATGAATATACTTCTGGATTCTGAAATTTTTATTTTGATCTTCTGTTCTGAAGTTCTGCATTTTACTTTTTATTGGAGGGCGACAAAATAACTGACTATATGACCATGCCTGGCATGCCATGTACTAGTACTTATTATAAGTATGTTGGCATGGTCTTTTAGTCAGTTATAGTACTTATACCAAACAACGATTACTCAAACAACTGGAAAGAATGTACAGTCTGTTGATTGACAAGATGTCCAGAGATGACATTATTCATTAGTGATCAATAATCTAATTTGATCCGATCACTGGAAAAACAAACAAATATACAGACAGATGGGGTTGTGAGTTGGCAGTTGAGCACTGTTGTCTTTTTTTATCAGTTAATTTGAGTGACTTTTCAAAATAAGAATGGGCCAATTTAGAAACAAATCAGTTTGGAAACCTTGGGTCCATGGTTTGTTGTACTTGTAGTAAAGAAAATAAAAGATTTTCAAGTCCTGACATTCAAGTACATTGTAACAGTAGTTATATACCAAGAGCGTACATATTGCACTTGTAGACTAGTGAGCCACAGTTGTGAAAATAGATTATTCTTGTAGGACTGATGGTATCACAGTTGGGCTCCATCTGTGCACAGGTTTGCCTGTGTGTGGCCTAAACAGCTGATGTAACCACAGAATGGACTTTCAATCATGAAGTAAAATAACACAGATCAAAGCAGTCAGAATCAAATGTGGACACAGTGCCAAGCTTAGTTAACATGGAAGCTCATCTGTGTTGGTAGTAATCATATAAAAAATACTACATTTGCTAAACTTTCTTCCAAGTATACCTTAGTGTTGGAAGAAAGTTTGGCATTGTATTGCACAGCTTTGTTGATGTTGCGTTATTGTTATGTTGATAAATCTTTTGACGCTAAGCTCATCATCCCAGCTTATGTTAGCTGTGCTTGATTATATTGCAACAATTCAGCAAAACAAACAAATAAATTCCTCAACAATGGCAATAATCAGGCACAGGTATACTTAATTATAACGTATACTGGGATGAATTGTTAACTTGGCCAAGAGGGGTAATCAGGGGCTTTCACCCCCCTCTTTTATAAGTTATAATGGAATGCCCTTCATTATCAGTATATGTACATGTATAATGCTACTAACATTAACAATGTTCTGAAACAGAAGTTTTGATAATTTTAAAGTTTTCTGTTTTGTACACAGAGTTGTGCTAACAGTTTACTCTAGTAATGTTGTATATACATTAAGATGGCTTAATAAAAACTCTACACTATCCAGCATCATTTAATGTAGAAAGGAAACAATACTAGAATTTTCTGTATTTGGTAGTACAGTGAATGTGGAAGGCAGCCAGTAGACAACTTCAAGTATCACTGTCTGTACACAGGACCTCCCAAACCACTATAGAATTCATACTGACGTTACATTTTGCTATGTGTTTTGTACAGGGAGTTGTACAGTGTGCGGATGAGGGCCACTGTGTTTGGTACAGTGAGTGTGGAAGACAGCCCGGAGACAAGTACTACAACTGTCTCTACACTGGGCCTGCTAAACCGTTATAGAATACTAATGTTACATTTTGTTGTGTGTTTTACACAGGGAGTAATACAGTGTGCGGATGAGGGCCACTGTGTTTGGTACAGTGAGTGTGGAAGACAGCCCGGAGACAAGTACTACAACTGTCTCTACACTGGGCCTGCTAAACCGTTATAGAATACTAATGTTACATTTTGTTGTGTGTTTTACACAGGGAGTAGTACAGTGTGCAGATGAAGGGCACTGTGTTTGGTACAGTGAGTGTGGAAGACAGCCCGGAGACAAGTACTACAACTGCCTGTACACTGGGCCTGCCAAACCGCTGGTGGATAAGGAAGCTCAGGACATCCTGACCCAGCTCTGTCCGCATCTCGCCGGCGATGGGTCGAGTCCGCCGGAGGTCTGCTGCGATATTACCCAGCTGAAGACCTTACAGAACAACATGCAGGTAATTATTGTATCCACACTCCCCACGCATATGTTGGGTAAATTGTCCCTGGTGTGTTTTAACATGAGATGTTTAGAACGTATTTCTGTGCAGCAGAATAGTCGCACTGGTTGCATTTTAAGGTTTTTCTCCTGTAATTGTTTTCTTTACTGTTTACATGTATGTGTGTGTGTGTGTGTGAAATGTATATGTAACATTAGTGCTGTGACATGACCATCCAGTACCTATATACATGTAATCAATAATGGTTATTGGTTGATTGATCCCCCTGTAGGTCCCCCAGCAGGCGCTCCAGCGGTGCCCGTCGTGTTACCAGAACCTGCTGCGGCTCTACTGCGAGTCGACCTGCTCGCCTCGAGAGAGTGACTTCATCGTCATCGACCAGACCTCCCCCTTCACACCCCCCACCCAGACCCCCTTCCACACCCAACCCCCCCACAACCTCACGGCTTTCATCGAAACTCCCGACGACGCCCCAATCCTCCAGGTCAGTACCAAGTTCCATCTTTGGTAGCTAGTGTTTTACGCCAAGTGGCAATTATACCAGCTATATAGATTGACATAGATAGATAGATAGATACAGATATGCAAATATTACACTGACTGCTGTAGGTTTGGGACCACATTGTAGACGCTGCATTGACTGTACATCATGTCTCTGTATATATGTAAATACTTAACGTTTGGGAATGCACCTGTAAGCAGCGACCCCTATAGCTGCAGTGCGAAGTGAACCAGTCAGAATTACCCTGAGGAAGGTGACAGGCGGTCACAGAAACGTAGGTGGGATAAAACACTTGGTTGCGTACTTACTAGTAGACTCTTTTTATTCATTGACTTCATCTCTTGCTCCAGGTCAGCGATAATGACGTCCAATCGTCAGGCGACGCGTTCGGCGTAGGAAACGACACCCAGCAGTACAACGTGGTCGAGGTGACGTATTACGTCAGCTTCGACTTCGCCTGGGGTCTCTACAACTCGTGCCAGAGCGTGCAGTTTCCCGCCAGCAACACACGGTCGCTGGGCATCATGTGCGGACGTTCGGCCGAGGATTGCACCAGTCCGGACATCTGGCTCGGCTACATGGGGAACAAAGACAACGGGCAGACGCCGTTCCAGATCAACTTCGTCATCAACAACACCGGCCCGAACTCCACGATACATCCGATGAACGACCGCGCGTATTCGTGCGCGCAGAGCCCCGATAACGTCAGCGCCGCTTGCAGCTGTCAGGACTGTCCAGCCGTTTGCGGCCCGCGGCCGGAACCCCCGCCCCCGGCGAAACCGTGGCTGATCTTCGGCCTACACGGGATGACGGTTGTGATGTCGTTCGCGTACGTCGGGTTCGCCTTCCTGTTCTGCGTGGTGTTGTCGCTGACGTTCCTGATTCGCCGATGCGGCTCGAAGGCGTCCGAGAGCGACGACCTGTGTTCATTCGTGGGAGAGGACAGTATAAACGACGACCCGGGAGTGCAACAGCAGCGCATCGTGACCTCGGCTGACATCGGCTGTTTCGAGAAGTGCGGGGAGATGCTGGAGAACCTGATGTTTAACGTGTTCCGCCGGTGGGGCCTGTTCTGCGCCCGCCATCCCGTGGTCGTGTTCGTATGCGGGGTGGCTGTGATCGGCACATGTGCCGCCGGTCTGACCAAGTTCCAGGTTTGTTTGTTAGTTTGTTTTTTGTTCCAGAAATCGATTTGAATTTCGGTAGACAATCTCAAAAGGCTTGATACTTCATATTGATGCCCCAAAGTTTGAGTTGTGCACCATATTTCTCTCCTTCCACTGCCTTTTACCTCCCAAACCAGGCAGTTGTTATACATAGAGCCCCCCCCCCCAATTTTTGGATGCCCTGTCTATGATTCTGAATCCTAGCCAAAAGCCTGCGTATCGGTCCACTGTGTTTTGGATTTGGATTTCCACTGTGCTTTGCCGCTGCAGTAGTCAGAACATCCTGCAGCCGCAATCAGTCTTTTTTCAAACCTCTCCAGTTGTAAAAAAGCCTGCTTACAGCTAATTAAATGACATCTAACAACCCCAGGTGATCACGGATCCCGTTCTGCTGTGGTCGGCGCCAGACAGTCGTTCCCGCGTCCAGAAGGATTACTTCGACAGCCACTTCGGCCCGTTCTACCGCTCGGAACAGCTGATCATCACGGCGCCCGGCAGCGAGTGGACGAACTACGACCCCTACCCCTCGGGAGACCCCATCCCCTTCTCACCTGTGCTGAGGAAGGATATCTTGCACCAGGTGAGCATCTTAGAAATTCAATTGTGTAACATATGTACAGCTACAGGGCTCGAAATACTTGGTGCATGTGCACCAAAAATTGGAGCTGTGCACCTAATGTTTGCACCTAATTTTTTCCTTCAGATTTTTGACCCTTCAGAAAAAAAATCATCACTTTTTTTTGGTTCAGATTTTTGACCTTCAGAAAAAAAAATCATAACTACTTTCACTCTTCACTTTCTTCCACCCAGATCCTTCAGAGACCAATATCAAGTATCAGAACTTGAGATTTTTAACTTCTTACTTCTCCCCAGACGACTCAAATTTAGGACGGGACAACTCAAACAAAATCACTTAGAGACATTTTTTAGACTGTGAAGAAAGATATAACCACTTTCACTTTTCCCTTTCTCCCCAGATCCTTGACCTTCAGACGAAGATCGAGCAGCTGACGGTGTGGTACGAGGAGGAGAAGCGCCACATCAGCCTGGAGGACATCTGCAGGAAGCCGCTCGCTCATGACTTTCACTTTCTCCTTTTCAGATCCTTGACCTTCAGACCGTCAACATCACTTTCACTTTTAATTTTTGACCTTCAGAAAGAAAATCATCACTTTTTTTCAGTTTATTGACCTGCAGAAAAAAATCATCACTTTTTTGTTCAGATTTTTGACCTTCAGAAAAAAAATCATAATCACTTTCCCTTTCTCCTCCCCAGATCCTTGACCTTCAGACGAAGGTCGAGCAGCTGACGGTGTGGTACGAGGAGGAGCAGCGCCACATCACCCTGGAGGACATCTGCATGAAGCCGCTGGCGCCTGTAAACAACAACTGCACCATCATGAGTCCCCTCAACTACTTCCAGAACTCCCACCACATGCTGGACCTCAGGGTCGGGGACTTCTTCTACACCTACGCAGACTACCACAGTCACCTCATGTACTGTGCACAGTAAGTACACTTTAACATGGTACAACACTGGTACTACCACAGTCACCTCATGTACTGTGCTCAGTAAGTACATCATGGTACTACCACAGTCACCTCATGTACTGTGCTCAGTAAGTAACTTCAATTTTGTCAATAGCCAATGTTTGTGTTCCCCCATGCATAGCCCCAACATCCTTGAGATGATAAAAGGAATTCAAACCAATTTCTGTGTTTCCCCCATACAGTGCCCCTACATGTGTGAGACGATAAATGATATCCAGTGTTTGTAATTTCCCCATACAGGGCCCTACATCCATGAGATGATAAATGATATCCTGTGTCTGTATTTCCCCCATACAGAGCCCCAGCATCCATGAGATGATAAATGATAACCTGTGTCTGTATTTCCCACATACAGAGCCCTAACCTCCTTTACTTTAAAATTGATGATTAAGGTTTTGTGTTTCCCCCCTACAGGGCCCCAGCGTCCATGAGATGATAAATGATAACCTGTGTTTGTGTATCCCCCTACAGAGCCCCAGCCTCCGTGAATGACACCACCCAGTTGCACACGTCCTGCCTCGGCACATTCGGTGGACCTGTTTTCCCCTGGATCGCACTGGGAGGGTACGAAGGTAAGAACGAAGGAACAAATGAGTGAAGAAAGGAGGACTAAAGCAAGGAACTGCCTTGGATTGCAACAAAGATTACATACGAAGCTAAGATGTACACTGTACAATGTCATGTACGTTGTTGATTGTTAGACATCCAGTTGGATCACTTTAGGTAATACCATAATCAGATAGAGAAGACATTAACTAAAGAAATTGTATTTTGCGTTATGTAGTAAGATGTAATATGAAACTAGGAATAGTAGGATAATATGACTAAACCTTCTTCTTCTTCTTCTTCGATACTGCTCAGCCCGCCTTTCGGCGGATTATTAGCAGCTGCGCCAAATGTTAGTAACAGGTGCAAACAGAGGGTAGAAAGGGGGGTAGACAAGGACATGTGCAAAAACTGGACAAGTGAAACTTTTAGTTGCAAGTGAAACCTAGAGTCATCCGACAGATTACATCTTTGCTGATATCAGAAGAAGAGTCTTAGTTAGATACCATGCTTCTCTTTAGACCTTATCTCATGTTAAGACATCCCCATGTCTTGAAGACATCACCATGTTCTTAAGCCACTTTTCCTTTCCCCCAGGCGAGAACTTCACCCAGGCGGATGCCGTTATCATCACGTTTGTGGTGGACAACTCGCTGAACGAGACCGTAGTGAACCGGGCGCTCGCCTGGGAGAAGGAGTTCGTGGACTTCATGAAGAAGTACACCAATCCGGAGAATCCCGTCAACTCCAATCTCAGCATCAGCTTCTCTGCACAGGTGTGGGATTTGTCATAGTACCCAGGAAGGAGGCTTGCCTCTGACTAGAGCTGTTTGGCGGTACAGTACCGGGTACAATCAATTAGGTACAGGACCAAAATACCTGACCCTGCTGTATCAGTACTTTGACAGATAAAATTACTATGAAATTACCGTGGCAGTGCTCTAGATTTTTAAAGCCACTCTGAAGCACAGAAAACACAGTTGCATGGCTAGAGTCAAATTTTCATCTGTGTTTTCATAAAAATAATACCTAGCACAATCAAATATTATATTTTTACATGTTCCAACATGCTTTTGTCCTTATTGAAAATCTAGCATTTTCCGAACAAGTAGTTTAGGTACAGGTTCAGGTCCGGACCTGTACCTAAACCCGTGTACCTGTACCTGTACCTAAAATTTGTCAAGGTACACAGTTCTACCTCTGACAGTTTTTGGTTGAACTTGTGTTTGTGTGGTCGACCTACTCTTATTCCTTAGTGGAGTGTGGTATAGCCTGTGGACAGCTGCAAAAAACGTGCAAAAACTAATGGGTAAAGGCGTTGGTAGCTTTCTTGAAGACTTACACACAGGTGAGGATTTCTTTATTTGGAAACTTATTTAAGTTGCCAGGAGGCCCATAGCTGAGCCTGACCTTCCCGTTCCCAAGACCTTGAACCTTGAACGAGGACATCAATGATGTCATCTCGCGCGGGAGACATACCCAGAGGCCATATATATACCAAATATCATCACAATCTATCAAGCAAAGGTTCTTAATGATTAAGTTATGTTGACGACAAATATCTGAGAGAAAAAACAGACACAACAAAAATAATACCTCCATTATCATGTGGGTTAAATGATCTTGTTTTTCTTGTTTTTGCAGAGATCTATTGAGGATGAGCTCAACCGTGAGAGCGCCACAGACATCTACACCATCCTGGTCTCCTACCTCATCATGTTCGCCTACATCTCCATCGCACTGGGGCAGTTCTATAGCTGTAGCCGGCTACTGGTGAGTCCTGTAGTCATCCTACTATTGTCCTGTAGTCGTGCTATTAAGGTCCTGTAGTCGTGCTATAATGGTCCTACCTCATCATGTTCGCCTACATCTCCATTGCACTGGGGCAGTTCTACAGCTGCAGCCGGCTACTGGTGAGTCCTGTAGTCGTTCTACTATTGTCCTGTATTCGTGCTATTAAGGTCCTGTAGTCGTGCTACATTTTTTGTATAATGGTCCTACCTCATCATGTTCGCCTACATCTCCATCGCACTGGGGCAGTTCTACAGCCGCAGCAGACTGCTGGTGAGGGCTTATTATTGTCCTGTATTCGTCCTACTATTGTCCTGTATTCGTCCTACTATTGTCCTGTAGTCATAACTGATTGTGCTATCCTGATTTTTATTATTTTAGTCCACAAAAACTGGATGATTTAGTGACCGATTTGCTGACATTGATGTTTTGTCCCTAGATTGACTGTAATATTTCCCTGGGTCTTTGTGGCATGTTGAAATTGCTGTGTAATTCTCTTATTTTAGGATGTTTATTAGATGTTTTATTGACCATTGTGCAGCTGCAAATTTAAGGATTATGACTTTTCTCCCCCAGATTGACTCTAAAATCTCGTTGGGTCTGTGTGGAGTGTTAATCGTGCTCTGTGCAACGGCGTGTTCAATCGCCGTGTTTAGCTATGCTAGTTTACTGACTTCTATGTTTTAGTGACCGTTTTGCTGCTACAAATTTAACGATAATGACTTTTCTTCCCCAGATTGACTCTAAGATTTCCCTTGGTCTGTGCGGAGTGCTGATCGTGCTCTGTGCCACGGCCTGTTCCATCGGAGTGTTCAGCTATGCGGGGATCCCCGCCACCCTCATCATCATCGAGGTGGTGCCGTTCCTGGTGCTTGCAGTCGGGGTCGACAACATCTTCATCCTGGTGCAGGCCTTCCAGGTATGACTTATAATGAGTTAAAGACCTGGTTATGCTTAGGTCCCAACTACGCCACTGCCCATAACCCACTCTCGGGTAAATCTGTCATCTTAAAAGAACAAATATATTGCCAAATGGATTCTGTTTCTTGGGAATGAAAACTTTATGCCAAACTAGAAGTAGAAATCAGTTTCAACATACCAAAAACCTCATCGGTATGTCAAACATTCAGATAGAAAACTGACAGGCATTATTTGAGTAGAGAGCAAACCAGAATCGATAAATGCTAATGATTGATTTGTGGATTGATAATGATTGACTGATTGATTGACTGATCGTTATTTATTGTAATGTTGACCCCTTTGCAACCACATCTCCACCTCTGAAAAGCGGCCCTGATGGCCGAATGGAGCATTTTCGAGACTAAATCAAGGTATAAACAAACAAACGATTGATTGATGTCTGTCCCTCCCAGCGAGACGAGCGCCGTAAGAACGAGGAGCTGGAGGACCAAATCGCGCGGGTCCTCGGGCAGGTCGCGCCCAGCCTCTTCCTCACCAGCTTCTCAGAAACCGTCGCCTTCTGCCTCGGTAAGGCACTCATTCCTTCATTCACTCTCACTCACTCACTCACTCACACACTAACTCACGCTGTCGCCATCTGCCTCGGTAAGGCACTCATTCATTCATTCGTTCATTCACTCTCACACACTCACTCACACACTAACTCACACACTCACTTTGTCGCCTTCTGCCTCGGTAAGGCACTCATTCCTTCATTCATTCACTCTCACACACACACTCACTCACACACTAACTCACGCTGTCGCCATCTGCCTCGGTAAGGCACTCATTCATTCATTCGTTCATTCACTCTCACACACTCACTCACACACTAACTCACACACTCACTTTGTCGCCTTCTGCCTTGGTAAGGCGCTCATTCGTTCATTCATTCAGGCATTCATTTACCCATTGAATTTCATTCTTTCATTAAAGATGTTGAAACAGTGTAGGCTTCTTTCATCCTAGCCTTCTTCGATCCTTTATTCATTTATCATTTGTGCATTAATCAAATCACTTTATTTATTTATCAATACATTCTCTTTTTCATTTATTTCATTACAATTACAATATCTATGACTTGGTAACCTTCATTGACGAACGATGTTGCACCTCTGCAGGGGGTCTGTCCAACATGCCGGCGGTGCGAGTCTTCTCGCTGTACGCGGGTCTCGCCGTGTTCTTCGACTTCCTGTTGCAGATCACCTGCTTTGTCAGTCTGCTCACCATCGACGCCCGCAGACAGGAGGTTCGTTATGATTAGCAGCTTGTTAGCAGTTAAAAACCTTCCCTCACAGGCTGTTAGCTAGCAAGGGGTCGGGGTGTCTTTCGGATCTTAGAAATATGTCTAACGATTCATTTACATGGGACACCCTGAGCTCGCCTTATCTTTTCTATAGCTGATGAGCCACTGCAGTAAGGGGCTATTGTTTGTTTGTCTATTTATTTCACCAGGGCAATGTGTAGTAACATTTTAATGTACTTATTGCAAAGATCAGACAGTGTAACTTCACCTTTACATCAAATTAAACTGACAATAGTACAACATCAATTTTTTACTACGTAACCTTCCATTACAAGCAGTGGAAAAATCAAATACACTGCACATGGTAAGCCGGATTCAGAAAAATTTCTATCTTCTTTATTGCGGAAGATCTGGCACAAATTTATGACCTCTGACCTGTAACCTTTTGACCTTTAACCTCAGAACAACCGGATGGACTTCTGCTGTTGCGTGAAGGTCGCGGGGAAAAGCGAGGTTCCCAAGTCAGAAGGATTCCTGTACGCCTTCGTCAAGCACATCTACGCTCCGGCCGTGCTGAAGGACTGGGTTCGACCCTTCATCGTAAGTCTAACTTCCCCCTCTTTGAAAGGTAGCAGAACACAGTATTTCGCCTATGGGGATTTACTGGATGTTTTCCTCTACCATTTGCCACTGTTTATGCAGGGTCAGGAAATATGTCCTTTGTCCATTGCAGTAATGTAAAGTGTGCATTATAGTACTTAAATAGTATAGTCAAACCTTTGTTCTAATACAAAAAAATAGTGCATCTAATCTTTCTGGAGTCTTCCTTAAAAAATTTTTGACCAAACAGCTAGAATTAAGTTGATACCATACAACGTTCCTATACCCGAATACAGAAAATGATGTACAGTCATGCTACTATAAAGTTTAGATTGTTACGATCATAGTTGTTATTGCAATGTATAACAGTTGATGTGATGGAGCAGCATTGGAACGTATTACATGGCTGTATAATCCATAGCACAGTATGTTTATCTGTTTGTTTGTTGTGTTTAGGTGTTGTTGTTTGCTGGCGCCGTGGCCTACAGTGGAGCTGTTGTAAACAAACTGGACGTTGGCCTGGACCAAAAGCTCTCCATGCCTGAGGTAAGGCAGCTATCTTCTTTTAAAGAATTAATCTTCTTTTAAAGACTACTTCAAGACACCCTAAATTGTCTTAACCTCATTTACATACCTATTCAGAGTTTTGGAATAAAACCTGGTGTTCTCAGTCCTATCGTTAGTCACTGACGAAAGACAGTGGATGCTGTCTGAAATGTCTGACTGTTTCAAAATTTTATCCAGTTGCTTGAGTAATTATTTTTGGCATATCTTACTACCTGGATGTCTAACTTTCATCAATGTATTAAGGCAGCTATAGTTTGTGAAATGTTTCAGTAAAGTTTGATTGAGGTAGGTTGTATTGAGGTCACCTGGTGGTGCCGAACGGTAGCCGCCCAGACACGTTTCCACAAAATGCAAGTGTGGAGCAAATCTGTATCCGTTTATTATGTGATAAATGTATTATTGTGCACCAATTCAGCACTAGAAAGGCTGCCACTGCACGCATAATTTCTGACCAATAAAAACCATTATTTGAGAAGATTCTGTAGTACTGTAGTCATACGGGGGAGCGGTGTCATGAATTTATGGTGGTAAGGTTACCAGATTGAAATTAATGCAAACGTTTCAAGATTTAAAGTATCATTGTTTTGTTGGAGACCACCTTGCAACTCCCTTCTAAACTGTATGCAAATCCGACAGGTGTGCATTGTGTAGAAGACTGTCTAGTTTTGATCTCATTTTCTCATCTTTAAGGCGTCTCATCTTTAAGGCGTCATCAGCCAATACACCTGAAGGTTATTTCAGTGAAGGGCGTCCATAAGACGTGTGGACGCCTAGCTAGCCAATACCCAGTGGAAGATACAAATTTTCTTATCTTTGTCTTCCTTCTTCTTTTCCAGGACTCGTACGTCCTCGAGTACTTCTCCAACATCAGCCGATACCTGAAGGTCGGGGCGCCGGTGTACTTCGTGGTGGAAGACGGTCACGACTACACGACAAAGGAGGGACAGAACATGATCTGCGGCAGCAGCGGGTGTAACAGGGACTCCCTCGTGCAGCAGATAGGAGACGCTCATCTTATAGCTGACTAGTAAGTACCCGAGACTTGTTAGTACAAAGAATTGGAGACATTCATCTTATAGCGGACTAGTAAGCTTAAGAAACCCTAGTGCAGCAGATAGGGGACGCTCACCTTATAGCCGACTAGTAAGTACCCAAGATTTGTAAGTACAACAAATTGGAGACATTCATCTTATAGCGGACTAGTAAGAAACCCTAGTGCAGCAGATAGGAGATGCTCACCTTATAGCTGACTAGTGAGTACCCAAGACTTGTTAGTACAGGAAATTGGAGACATTCATCTTATAGAGGACTAGTAAGAAACCCTAGTGCAGCAGATAGGAGACGCTCACCTTATAGCTGACTAGTGAGTACCCAAGACTTGTTAGTACAACAAATCGGAGACATTCATCTTATATCCGACTACTAAGAAACCCTAGTGCGGCAGATAGGGGACGCTCACCTTATAGCCGAGCTGAGACTTGTTAGTACAACAAATCGGAGACATTCATCTTATAGCCGACTAGTAAGAAACCCTAGTGCGGCAGATAGGGGACGCTCACCTTATAGCCAACTAGTAAGTACCCGAGACTTGTTATTACAACAAATTGGAGACATTCATCTTATAGCGGACTAGTAAGAAACCCTAGTGCGGCAGATATCTAGGATGCTCATCTTATAGCCGACTAGTAAGTACCCGAGACTTGTTATTACAACAAATTGGAGACATTCATCTTATAGCGGACTAGTAAGAAACCCTAGTGCAGCAGATATCTAGGATGCTCATCTTATAGCACACTAGTCAAAGTAACTGAGACCTGCTAGCACAGCAAGTTGGAAATGCGTGTACTTGATAGCAGATTAGTAAGTAACTGAGATTTGCTAGTGCAAATGTACAATACATTGGAGATGCTCATCTTATAGCTGACTAGTGAGTCTGGTTTACACTCGAAATTTTTGTTGTGTGTGAATAAAGTTTAGACATCCAGGTAGAGCTGGATAAATTCCCTAAATAGTCAGATATTTCAGACATCATTTGCTATCTTTAATCACTCTCTGTAACTGATAGTGGATGCTATTTGAAACGTCTAGCCCTGGCCCTCAAGTCTTTAGACTTTGAGTGAGAGATTAGGTCCCAGCTCTGCCATTTGTAAAACTTCGGTAAGAGACCTAATTCTGTGCCATCGTTAAACTTCGGAGAAAGACCAAATGCTAACCGTATACCGCTTGTTTCTCCCCCAGTTCTAAGATCTTTGCGGCTCCCTCCTCGTGGATGGACGACTACTTTGACTGGATGAACCCCCTGGGGAACCCCCCCTGCTGCAGGGTCTACAACAACACTGAGAGGTTCTGCAACGCTTCAGGTAAGATCCCCCCTCCCCCAACACCCCCTGCATGTTTGTGTGTGTGTGTGTGTGTGTGTGTGTGTGTGTGTGTGTGTGTGTGTGTGAACCCCCTGGGCAACCCCCCCTGCTGCAGGGTCTACAACAACACTGAGAGATTCTGCAACGCATCAGGTAAGACCCCCCCTCCAACACCCCCTGCATGTGTGTGTGTGTGTGTGTGTGTGTGTGTGTGTGTGTGTGTGTGAACCCCCTGGGCACCCCCCCCCCCCCTGCTGCAGGGTCTACGGCAACACAGAGAGATTCTGCAACGCATCAGGTAAGACCCCCCTCCAACACCCCCCTGCATGTTTGTGTGTGTGTGTGTGTGTGTGTGTGAACCCCCTGGGCAACCCCCCCTGCTGCAGGGTCTACAACAACACTGAGAGGTTCTGCAATGCATCAGGTAAGACCCCCCCCCCCCTTCCAAGACCACCTCCCCCTCCGCTGCATGTTAGTGTGTGTGTGATGTGTCTGTGTGTTTGCATGCGCATGTGAATGGGTGTGTGTGTATGTAATATATATGTGGTGTGTGTGTGTATGTATGGGGACCTGTGGCTGTGTGTTACTCTATATCCTAACTGCACTTTTGTGCCCATAGTTGACAGCGACACCTGTATCGGATGTGTGTGTCTGTGTGTGTGTGTGTATGTGTGGTGTCTGTGTGTTACTTTATATCCTAACTGTACTTTTGCCCCCACAGTTGACAGCGACACCTGTATCGGCGGTGTGTGTGTGTGTGTCTGTGTGTTACTTTATATCCTAACTGTACTTTTGCCCCCACAGTTGACAGCGACACCTGTATCGGCGGTGTGTCTGTGTGTTTGTGTGTATATGTGTGGGGACCTGTGTCTGTGTGTTACTGTATATCCCAACTGTACTTTTGTCCCCACAGTTGACAGCGACACCTGTATCGGATGTGTGTGTGTGTCTGTGTGTGTATGTGTGGTGTCTGTGTGTTACTGTATATCCTAACTGTACTTTTGTCCCCACAGTTGACAGCGACACTTGTATTGGCGTGGGCTGTGTTTGTGTGTACATGTGTTACTGTATATCCTAACTGTACTTTTGCCCCCACAGTTGACAGCGACACTTGTATTGGCGTGGGCTGTGTTTGTGTGTCTGTGTGTTACTGTATATCCTAACTGTACTTTTGTCCCCACAGTTGACAGCGACACTTGTATTGGCGTGGGCTGTGTTTGTGTGTCTGTGTGTTACTGTATATCCTAACTGTACTTTTGTCCCCACAGTTGACAGCGACACTTGTATTGGCGTGGGCTGTGTTTGTGTGTACATGTGTTACTGTATATCCTAACTGTACTTTTGCCCCCACAGTTGACAGCGACACCTGTATCGGCTGTCGTTCCCCAAAAGACCGGGGGATCCGGCCGGTTCACGATGAGTTTATGGAGTTCCTCCCGATGTTCCTCACGGACGTTCCAACGTCAAACTGTGCCAAGGGGTGAGATATGTTTTTGTATTTGTATCTTGTATAACTGCCCTTCAGTCTAACACACCAGCCTCTGTAGTAAATGTAGTAAGTGTAAATGATGTAGATTGTGATAAATTTACATAACGAGTACTACCATAGGAAAAGCCAGTGCTCATTTTGCAAATTCATGGAGTTAGTACCGGGACATTTTTCTATGCTATTGACCTATGCTAATGTACCTATAGAGTTGTGCAGGTTGTTTGTGGTACTTTATTACACGCTAAAGAAGGCAGCAGCCAGGTCCATTTGTAATGCTAAATAAAATTATGTAATTATAGTAGGCTTCAACTTTATACCTAGCTTGCTCTTGAATGACATGGCAATGATTCGTTAACTACTTTTAACATATTTGTACACTTGTAATATGTGTAATATTTTGTGATTTTGTTATTGTGTAAGCAAGGATTTCAATGTAAATTTCAACAGATTTCACGTCCAAATGCAACATGCAAGTTGATTGCAATAATAGATCTGAATCTAATGCGTTGTTCCTTGTTTTTCCAGCGGCCACGCTGCCTACAACTCCGCAGTGGACCTGAAACGCAACGATGTCGGAGGTACGAGTCACACTCCCTGTTTGTAGGAGAGTCAGTACAGCAGTACCAAATACTACCGATTATTTTACATGATATAAATGGAGACAGTTATAAACTTGCTGGCACGTTTTGACCAATTGCTGACGTCACGTATCCGTAAAGGCACATGTGTTTTCCACAGCAACCTACTTCGAAGAACTAAATTATACAAATACTGTAAACAATATTGTACAATACGTTGATGAAGGTTAGACATTAAAGTAATAAGATACGGCAAAAATAGTTACTCAAGCAACTGGACAAATTTTTTGAAACAGTCAGACGTTTCAGACAGCATCCGCTGTCCTTCGTCAGTCACTAAGGAAAGATGATACTGGCAGAACTAGGTTTTATACAAAAACTCTGAATAGATAATGAAGCTTGTGCAATAGTTTGAATGTAAAGATCTAATAGAGCAAAGAAGTATTAGCAGGGATTTTAAAAAAAAAATTGAAGAAGAGGGAGCACACACAGGCAAGGGAGCGAATTCTATGTGTTTATGGAAGAATCAATCATTGACTGAAGGCTGTATGCTGGATATTAAGCTAAAATCTGAATTCGACAAGGGGGCGCTGGGCTTAAACAAGAGGGCACAGTGCCCCTCTTTCCTGATTTAGATGAACCCCTGGTATTAGCATAGAGTGAATTTTGAATGTGTGTCAGCAGTTTGTTTACTTGTTTGTTTGTTTACATGTTTGTCCACAGCAACGTACTTCATGACGTACACAAAGAACTGCAACACGTCCGCAGACTACATCGACGCGCTGAGGTACGCAGAAGAGCTGGCGGGTAACATCACCTCCGCCATGAACATCACGGACAACAGCTACAAGGTCTTCCCTTACAGGTGAGAGGAAAGGTTTTTTTACTGAATATACAATGTACATGGTGTATACAAATGCATATACAACATAAGCTATACAGACTACAATATTGATTACAAGGTCTTCCTTATAGGTGACATGTTTTTTTTTACTGTAATGTAATGTAAATAATGTACTCGTATACAAAGGGATAAACCGGTAACATAAATTAGACAGACAACAGCTACAAGGTCTTCCCTTACAGGTGAGAGGAAAGGTTTTTTATTTATTTATTTATTCGTTTGGCTGTTCGGCACGCATAGCCAGGGTTGCCCAAAGTAGCCTGTAATAATAATAATTAATGATACATGTAATCTGAACATGACAGACTTCATACTAGGACTGGGGAGTTTAAGCAGAGTCTAAGCAGCCCATAGGTGACATGGAAGTTATTTTTTACTGATCAGAACTAAAAATCATGTTACTAGTATCTTAATATCACATATGGGAGAGAAATGGAATATCACACAAATCGTTACCTGGAACATCTGTTTTCCCCCTGCAGCTACTTCTATGTGTTCTACGAGCAGTACCTGACGATCTACCACGACACGATGGTTTCTCTGGGCTGGTCGGCGCTCGCCGTGTTCCTGGTGTCCTTCTGCATGCTGGGCTTCGACCTGGTCTCCGCCCTCATCATCATCCTCACCATCGGCATGATCGTCCTCGACATGATGGGGGTCATGTACCTGTGGGGCATCAGCCTCAACGCCGTCTCGCTGGTCAACCTCACCATGGTAAGGGTCAGGGGTGAAGGGTCAGGGGTGAGGGGTCAGGGGTGAAGGGTTAGTGTTAGACATGATGGGCGTCATGTACCTGTGGGGCATCAGTCTCAACGCCGTCTCGCTGGTCAACCTTACCATGGTAAGGGTCAGGGGTGAAGGGTCAGGGGTGAAGGGTTAGTGTTAGACATGATGGGAGTGATGTACCTCTGGGGCATCAGTCTCAACGCTGTCTCGCTGGTCAATCTCACCATGGTAAGGGTCAGGGGTGAAGGGTCAGGGGTGAAGGGTTAGTGTTAGACATGATGGGCGTCATGTACCTGTGGGGCATCAGCCTCAACGCGGTGTCGCTGGTCAACCTCACCATGGTAAGGGTGAGGGGTGAAGGGTCAGGGGTGAAGGGTTAGTGTTAGACATGATGGGAGTCATGTACCTGTGGGGCATCAGCCTCAACGCCCTGTCGCTGGTCAACCTCACCATGGTAAGGGTCAGGGGTGAAGGGTCAGGGTTAGAGGGGAAGGGTTAGTGTTGGACATGATGGGGGTCATGTACCTGTGGGGCATCAGTCTCAACGCCGTGTCGCTGGTCAACCTCACCATGGTAAGGGTGAGGGGTGAAGGGTCAGGGGTGAAGGGTTAGTGTTAGACATGATGGGCGTCATGTACCTGTGGGGCATCAGCCTCAACGCCCTGTCGCTGGTCAACCTCACCATGGTAAGGGTCAGGGGTGAAGGGTCAGGGTTAGAGGGGAAGGGTTAGAGGGGAAGGGTTAGTGTTGGACATGATGGGCGTCATGTACCTGTAGGGCATCAGCCTCAACGCTGTGTCGCTGGTCAACCTCACCATGGTAAGGGTCAGGGTTAGAGGGGAAGGGTTGGGGTTAGAGGTGAAGGGTTAGTGTTGGACATGATGGGGGTCATGTACCTGTGGGGCATCAGTCTCAACGCCGTGTCGCTGGTCAACCTCACCATGGTAAGGGTCAGGGGTGAAGGGTCAGGGGTGAAGGGTTAGTGTTAGACATGATGGGAGTCATGTACCTGTGGGGCATCAGCCTCAACTCCGTGTCACTGGTCAACCTCGTCATGGTGAGGGTCAGGGGTGAAGGGTTGGGGGAAGGGTCAGCGTTAGAGGGGAAAGGTGAGAGGGGAAGGGTCAGGGTTAGAGGGGAACGGTTAGTGTTGACTGTAGTGGATGTGATAGATGTAGGGGATATATACCTCTAAGGCTATATCATGTGCATTTTAAGTTGCTGCAATTTCCTTTTTCACAAGCTTTACTGTGTTGGGAGCTGCCTTTGTTTTAAAAGTTGAAGAATTTTGACAGTCGTTGGTTGGATCTGTAATGTTTTCTCCTTCCTTTCCAGGCCATGGGCATCTCGGTGGAGTTCTGTTCCCACGTGGTGCGGGCCTTCGCCGTCAGCACGAAAACCTCCCGTGTGGAGAGAGCCAAGGAAGCCCTGGTGCACATGGGCAGTTCCGTAAGTTCCACTTTTTCTTTAGCCCAATGTAAGGGGTTCTAGTCCTTCATGTACGTGCTACTGGTAGGTGTGAGGGTCCACCAGAAGGGATGTTGAGGTCCCTAATAATCCTATAGGTGGTGATCACAGTCTGTGACCTAAATAGGACTTGACAGTAATCCTTGACTTTACTGGTTGTGTAGGATTTCGTGCATTAAGGCACCAATTATGCACTTAGTATATCATCGTATACAGCATATTCTCGACATCCAAGTGCCAGAAAAAAATCATAAAACCTTCATTGTTTGTAATTACTTTATATGCAGAGATGTTTTCTGTTTGTGTTTTCGCGGCGACCGTTTCAACTTAAAACCACCACGAACATTTTTGTCCAAAACTGTAACAGTATGTGACTATAGCGCTGCCACAAACTTAAGACCACCGCAAACACCCCATTTTTGCCTAAGCTCAAAATAAAATGCAAACTTAAATTACAGTATGCTTTGCTGACGTTGTATTTTTGATGATGTTATTTTGTACACCCTAAATTTTTCCTGTGCACCTTAGAGTTTAGTTTAGTTGCCCAAAAATTCATTTCACCCATGATGATTGTATAAAAAAAGCTGTTTGTTTACCGGCGTTTGTTTTTTCCTCTGGCAGGTTTTTAGCGGCATCACCCTGACGAAGTTCGGCGGGATCGTCGTCTTGGCGTTCGCGAAGTCTCAGCTGTTCCAGGTGTTCTACTTCCGCATGTACCTGAGCATCGTCCTGCTGGGCTTCTCTCACGGACTCATCTTCCTACCTGTGCTGCTCAGTTATATAGGTGAGCTACACTGACAGCTGTCAATCAATCATTAGATAACTTTGGAGCCTATAGTACAATGCTAAACTTTCTTCCAACACTGAGTTTTACATGGATCAAATTTTCAATGACCGCTGTTGCCTTTTTCATTATCAATAATGACAAATTACTACTGGACTTTAAGTTGAGAGTTTCAGACGAGTGATCCTATTGACACATGATTGGTCTGATTTCCCAATTGAGCATTTGGATTAAAAGATATCCTGCCAAAAGCTGGTTTTGTCTGATGTTCGATAAATTCTGACATCTCCATGGACAGTGCGGATGCTTGAAACTGAATGAATAACCAAAAGACGTACTTTCTTTTCCACTTTCAGGTCCATCTGTAAACAAGGCGAAGCTCTTCTCACAACAGAACGATGTTCCGAGTCAGCCCGTAAACAACGAGAGAACGCCGCTTCTACACGAGTCTCGGAGACAAGCAGGAACGAGCGCGCCGCTAGGAACGTCCAACGGAATTTACGTCTAGGATTATGACTTATCGCCGGTCACTTTTAATTAGGGAACTTAAATTTTAGATTGATTTTTAATGTGAAATATGTTTGCCATCTGGCTGGAAATTCAATTTGGGGAATAGGTGCACTCAACATAAATTAAGTGAACCCAGGTTTTGTAATTGATGTAAAAGTTAGGTGCACAACTCCAAATTTGGGTGCACGAAAGTGCATATTTTCATGCACGCACCCAATATAGAAGCCCTGCTATTGTGATACATGTTGGTAAAGATGTCGTTGCACTTTTGAAGACGAGTTTCCAAATTAAAAGTGGCCGATGTTGATGTAGAGTTAAATGTAGCAAATCTTGGAATCAACACTCAAGTAGCAAAATCGTTAGAACTTGAAGTATGTGAATGACAAGGGGGGGGTCTAAATGTCTGTAAGAAAACTTTGTGAAATTTGCAACCTTCTTAAACTTGTGCATCTGTAGAGCCACACATACAAGTGCAGCCACATGTTTTTTATCTTGATGTTTGTAATATGGTGTATTCGTGGGGCTTGGCGGTGATGCGTGTACTTGAGAAATTTTGCAGCCTTAGCGTTAAACTGTATTGATAAGTAAAAAGACTCTTTGTACAGAACCAAGTGTTTTATTCCACCAGTGTTTCGGTGACCATCTGTCACCTTCTGCAGGGCAATTCTGACTGGTTCACTCTGCACTGCAGCACAAGTGTCGCAATAGTGTAGTGCAATGTGAACCAGTCAGAATTGCTCTGAGGAAGGTGACAGACGGTCACCAAAACGTCGGTGGAATAAAACACATGGTTGTGTACAGATAGTCTTTTTATTCAGTGACTTAACCTAATGAAACTATTCATGGGACATATTGATAATCCTAGTGAGCAGAAACTGTGATGTTATATACACTGTAATTATTAATAATGAACTTTCTGCTGATCACGCACAATTTAAAACTGCACCAAAAACTGTAAATTGCTGACATGTGTCGGTTAGTTGCAATCCTTCCAACGTCACAACGGTTCAGACTGGAGTTAAGATGTGGTTATTTCATCTCCAAGCAGATTTACTGGTGGCTATGTCAGTATTCATACCTGGTGGCTGACTGGATACTGCTTTGGCCCTTTGGATACTGTCATTGCCGCCTGTCAGTCTGCCTGAAGATTGAGATTATGAAGAAAATGTTTTTAAACTCATGCTGCAAAGCCATCATCAACTCCAGTTTCGAAGCAGGTTTCATACCAAAAGTTTAATGACCAGGTAGAAATATAATTGCAGTCCGTTTTGTCAAAGGAGGATCAGTCATGTTTCCATTACTGGTGATCTCATAACCAGATCAAAATCAGCTGATTTAATGATCCAAGAAAAGGATCCACAGATCTTGTAAAATAACTTGTACCATAATTGATATATAAAAATGTAGCTTTGAATACTGACCATGAAATGTATAATCTTTTTGTGTCAAACTTAAGTAGTAATTTTCAGGGTCATGTATGTGAATTTTATGTTAATTAGTGCAATTAGCAAATTACAGATTATCTGCATGCAGAGCTTACAATGGCTCTGCCTTGAAGTAAATGCAATTTTTAGTTTAATTTGAACTCAGCAAAGTTCGTTATGAACACGGGTGTTTCAGGACTTTTCCTTTTATTATATTCATCTGGCTTAGATATGCACGGCAATGCAATTCTTGTTGTTTCGTCAATGAAGGTTATAATTCCAGGTAGAACATCATGTAATACAAAATGAGTCAAGCAGCTGGGTAGATTCTCTAAATTTCTTATACCTCATTAGTGAGATTGATGAATTTTAGCGATGAAAGTCAGTCTCTGATGAAAGATAATGAAAGTTATCTGAAGTGCTCGACTTTAAAGAGAATTTATTCAGTTGTGTGATTTAGCTTTATTACGTCATGTTGTTGTTTACTTGTTTTTATTTTCAAATTGGTTCATGTGTCGTGCTGGTCATGTGATACATGTCCTGCGTTGTTCGGACCAACTGTGAGATTCTCGAAACAGTTACGATTATTAAACTATTGATAAGTTAATAAGTAAATGGTTTTGTGCCTTTTCTAGTGAATTGATAACATAAACAATACGGTTGGGCTGCCTAAAATTAATTTTATGGATGGCATCAAGACCTGAGTTTAAATGAGCAAAAAGGATGAAAAATCAGCTAATTTTGCTAAAATAGATGGTTTTATGGCCGATATAGCCATGAATATTCAAATTGCAACACTTATGAAGATGGCATCCGTAAGGTCAAGTTTAGGTGGTCTTGCTTCTAATTATCTTCTCTACATGCTTAACAAGTCGAGTCATGGAATCTATCACTTTTTGCCCTGTGACTAGAAAAAATCAAATAATGTAACTAATGCAGCTCCCTCTATAGGCTTAACCATTATGATATAATGTGAATATTGTGGAAAGATATGTTTTCAGGGATTTTGGTAGAACATGAAATTGTTGATACTTATCAACTTATGTAAAAAGATGTAAATTGTGAAGACAGTGTATTGTGAAGTATGCAGATATGGAGGTACAGAAGACATATTACTGCAGACTTCTCTAAACAATGTCAAGTTTTATCCAAGGAATCGGGAAATAAAAACTCAAGATAGATTCAAAACTGTTCTCAATTATTAACCCTTATCCTGCTGACTTAAACTTTAACCTGTACAAATCTGGTGCGTGCATGGAAGCACATGTAGGAGGAACAAGGTTAATCCAGACCCAATATGCACCAATGTGAATAAAAGCTGATGTTTTATTAATTGATAATAAAAATTGATGTTCCAACAGTCTTGGTTGTTTTTGTTGCATCACCCCAACCAGAGTAGGGCTAGAGCACACTAGCACAGTTCAGTAAGTTGTACATATTCTGAAGCCCAAGGTTGGGGGGTATGAATCCCAAAAGAAGATGCTATTGGTAGGTATTAGATACTTTCAGAAGTAACGTTAAGCTGGGGGTCCCTTGTCTGAGGAAAGCCTTACCTCGATGTGATAAAAAGTGAAGTGTACATGTACATGTATGTAGGTGAAAACGTAAGACGGGTTGGTAGTATGAAAAGCCATATACTAGTAGTTCTCATAACGCCATACTAAGATAGTTTTATGGATATCATCATTTGGAAGAGGCCTCTCTGATAATAAAGCACAGGAAAAAAACGGCAAAGAAACAAATAGAACCAAGATACCTGGATTTTGAAAATTACGAGATAAGAAATGTCTTAACAAATTGGCAGGGCAGCTTTAAAGCCTTATCTTGTTCTTTTGCTTATAACACTGGACAGAGCTTCAACATTTTATTGTATATGTTTGGCACCCATGAATAATTTCATCAGGTTGGTGAATGACTGAATAGCAAGGTTCTTTCATCCACAACCAAGTATTTACAAGAGCCGACGATTCGAGGACTGTCTGTCATCTTCATCAGGGCAATACTGACCGGTGCAAGGTACACCGGTACCGAAGCAAGGTGTTACTGCTAACGAATGTACAGTTTGGCACAGTTCTGAACTATGGCATCTTAGAATTTGTATGCATATCAAATACTGCAGCAATAGACCCACTTGGTATGGCTAAAATTTACAAGAATATTTTTACTCCTATGACAACATCCCGTTGCATACACAAACAAACAAACATGTAGCTTCCTTCGGCCAATATTGACCATAGTAAAATCCTAATTCACATCAACCCTACAGTATCGGCTATGGCTAAACAGTCCTGTGCGAGATTGACAGTCTCCGCCACATAAGACACATCAGTCAGCTGATTCAGTTCTATTGCAAAGTTCTTTGGACATAAGACATTGTAAGATGGCAACTAGTAAAACAACACAATGTAGCTACTAGACATTAACAACTGAGTTTGAGACTAAACATATTCAAATTCATCTTCAGCAAAACATTTCTCTGAATATCTCACAGTAAAAGCTGGTATATTTCATACAATCTGACCTATTATAAAACTTTGGCCTACATTATGAACTTTGATCTCACAGCAAAAGCTCTGTATATTACATGTAATCTGACGTATCATAAAACTTTGGCCTACATTGTGAGGTTTGACCCATCATGTAACCTGTGACCTATCACGTGAACTCTGACCTATAGACGTTTTCCACGCACTCCTCACAGGCATCTGTCATCTCCATGACAACCGCATCCAGAACATCCTCCATCAATTCATCTGCCAGTCTGGGGAAAATAAACAAATTGGGTCAAATACCAACAAAAACACAGAAAAAAACATGCTACAATAAGGTTAAAGTCCTTCCCAAAACCAAAGGATGAATAGGGCAGAGCCCATCTCCGTTTCAATAGCCGTTGGTCCACACAACTTTTTGCAATCACTACAGCAGGGGGCTGGTCTACTGGTATTGGTGTGTGTTCAACGGCCATACTCTTTCCCAAATGCTGAGTGCTAAGCAGAGGAAGCAGTATGTATGTATGATATGACTCAGCCAGGGATCAAACTCAAGACCTAGATACCGTGTGCAAGACGAACAGCCGAACACACTCTACCCACTAGGCCATTGCACCGGTCACTGACAAAGGATGATATAATGTTGGATTTGCATACTAAGGCTTGTGCACCCAACCGACCTTAACCCTTGTTTTGGTCAATTGCTGGCAAGGGACATTAACTTTTTCATCTGACAGCTAGTAATAGTTGACAGATAGTGGAAAGTTTATTGCAAGTTCCTGCCCGTAGGCTACTTGCGAGTACATGTACATGTAACACAGACAGTACGGACAGATAATGATGAACAATGTAACATACGACTTCTCTGGTCTTAACTACGTGTACTGACACTACGTTCTAACTTATTGGGTTCGGCTTCTTTTTCCGAGACAGTGGAAGACGAATGATCCCACTATTTCTGTAATGTGTGGGTATTGTGATGTAAAGAGGAGAGTTTTATTTTCGCTTGTAAACGTGGAGAAATTAGGATGGAAAATGGTGGCCTCTTTAAACAGCTCATTTCTTTCGTGGTCGTGCGAGATGAACGCGATGAAACAACACCTACTGGTCGACCAGCTTCCACGGGTCGAAGGCTCCGGCGAGATTGGGAACGACAGAAGATTAACCTGATAGTGAGAGATGAACGCGATGAAACAACACCTACTGGTCGACCAGCTTCCACGGGTCGAAGGCGCCGGCGGTTTCGTGGCTGGTTCTGCGGCGGTGCTGGTCGAAGCTGCGTCTGTAGGCGCGCAGGTCCTGCATCTGGCCGGCTGGGGTGAACAGCAGGACAGGTGGCGCACCTGGCGCACCTGTGGCCGGGGAGACTCCTGTGGGCGCACCTGTTGGCTTGCCGACACCTGTCCCTACAGCTGCAGGATGTCTTGCACCTGCCAGGGTAGATGTGGAGTGTCTGACACCTGTTTCTGCAGCTGTGGAATGTGGGATACTTTCCTGACGGAATGACAGTGAGTCTGGCATGTTGTCATGGAAACGACCTTCAGGATGACCTTCAGACCAGCGTGCTGGTTGG